>NC_048434.1:21543926-21748077 GCF_004353265.1 Vitis riparia | reverse complement strand
CCTGCCATGGTGCCGAAGTGGCGTTCTTAAACTGGAAAATTTTAAAAGAAATAGTGATGGGGCAAAGCCTTTTAAAGTTTATTCAAGGAAGAAAGGGAAGACCTAAGCAAACTTTAAGTAGGATTAATATTAATTAGAATTGAATTGGGATTGGTATTTGTTGGAGTCTAATTAGGATTAGCTAGTTGAGTAATAATATAATTAGAATTTGAGTCATGATAGGTTATTAGAGTCCTAGTAGACTTTGGATTTCTTAGAGAAGCCTATAAATAGGCTAATCAATGTAAATCAAAGGGATGAATTGATATGAATAATATTATATTTTCTTTCATTGCAAGGTTGCAACCCTCAATGATGAGACTCCATTGATTTTCTTCTAGGTGAGACTCCTGGAAAGCCTTAGTGAGACTCTAAGGTTTTCCATTTTTCTTCATTGTTTGTTCTTTCTCTCTATTTTTTATCTTATAATTTTCTCTACCATAAAATTTATTCTTTGTTCCTCTCCTTACACCCTAAAAAATAAAACCCTAGTCCACCTACCCTTGAGAGTAGGCAACCATCCTAGGGTTGTCCTACATCAAATAGGCTATCCAAATAAGGCTTAAATAATGTTCTCTAATCAAAGAATTTAAAAATAGTTCTTCTAGAAGCCCTTTTGATTCCAAATGCCATTTCACGTTTAATGAAACTTTCATGATGCCAAAACGATGTCATCAAGATCATGGCTTCAACTTTAGTCTCTGGCTAAGGCCAAATGTAAGAAGTTTTCCTGCCATGGTACCTAGGTGCATAGTTGTGAAAGGCGTGTTTCAGGAGTGCCTAGGTGCAAGGCGACACGATGCAAACCGTCAATGCCTCACCTTACCCTAGGCAACGCCTGTTGAAGGAGGCACAACTTAGATGCGCAAGGCGCTCGCCTTTGGCCAAGCGCAAAGCCCCAAAAAGGTATGCTTTTTCTTCTCCTTTCCCCCTTCTTCTCCATCTTCTTCTATTCTTCTTCCTCCACAAACCTCGAACAAGTTGCAGGGTCGGAGCAGAGAGCCCTAATCTGGGCCTTTTTTTTTCTTTTTTCTTTTTTTTAATTGGGTCAAAACGTAGCATTTTGAGAATGCTGCATTTTGGCCCAACAATTTTTATTTTTTTTTAAAAAAGAAAGGGCCCAGCCCAGAATGGGGTTTTGACCCAACGATTATTTTTTAAAAAAGAAGGTCCAGCCCAGATTATGGCTTAAAAAAAAAGGGCCCAACAATTTTTGACCCAACAAAAATTTGAAAAAGAAAAGGCTCAGCACGGATTAGGGCTCCCTGTCTCCTCATGTGTGCAAAAGAAGAAGAAGAAGAAGAAGAAGAGGAAGAAGTCACTGAGTACAGGAAGAAGAGAAGAAGAAAAAGCAGCAGTGTACCTTTCTAGATGTACTATATAAAATTATATATGTAAACTTCAGTGCACCTCACTTCACTGAAGCCCGCGCCTTAGGCTCCAAGAGGACTTTGTGCCTTGGTGCGCCTTGAGCCTTTTAAAACTATGCCTAGGTTGTGTTCTCAAGCCAGAAAATTTAAAAGCAATAAGCTATCCAAATAAGGCCTAAATAATGTTCTCTAATCAGGAAATTTAAAAATAGTTCTTTGAAGCAAATAACTCTATCACTACATGAAAATAATAATAACAAAGAATAAAGGACATTTTAGAATAATTCTAGAACCATTTAATGTTGCCAAATGCCTATCAAAAAAAATTATCAAGCTGCAGAACAATTAATCATATAAACAGTAAAGTATAATATTTTTTTTTCCATTTTTATTCAAATTTTATTTTCACAATTGTTTGAAAAATTTTGGTGGGTGTAACAAAGGCAGTCCTATATGTTTTAATTATTTGTTTTATCTTTTCAAGTGAATGAGGAGATAGTTCAAAAGCATCTAAAAGTTCTCAAAGCCATGGGTCAAGTGCAGATTTCCAATGGGTGGGACAAAATCTCGACAGATTGAAATTTCCACAAAATACATTATTTTTTCACAACATTAAAGCTACAGAAGATTCACACACATTTTGCATCCAAATCTGACAAGCCTTCCTTTTTTTTGCTTCTTTATGAGTTAGTTGGGTGTTTACTTTTTATCTACTCCTTAAAAGTTGAAAAGTATAACAGAAGAATTGAAAAGAATAAAAAGAATAAGAGAAAGGTGAACTGTCTGCCCTGAAACCAGAACATTCTTAAGAAAATTAAGAGAGTGAAATTTCTTACCACCACCACCACCTGGGGTCCAAGGGTTGGGAAGAGGGTTTGTATTTGGAGCAGGAGAATTATTTGTTGTATCAGAACCAGCGGTTGGAGGATTAGCAGATCGATCATGGGCCTGAACCCCACCTTGGGTCCCTAAAAGAGCTGCAAAAGGGTTTGATCCTAAATCACTTCCACTGTCCCCAGACATTGTAGTTGCATTCAGAAATGGCTCTTGAACAGTTTCATACATGCGCCTGAGCATGTTGAATCCCTCAGGGGATGATTCAATGTTGCTCATTGCTCTGTCAGTATTACGCATCATCTCACGCATGAGTTCAGGGTTTCTTGCAGCTTCTAAGGTCTGACGGAGAGTACTAGGATCATTAAGTATGTGTGCTAGCTCAGGATTTCGATCAATTATTTCACGCATTTGAGGATTGCTCATAATCAAGTTATGCATTATGTCGGGATTATTCATTAAGTTCTGAACAACAGGCATGTTCATTATTTCTCTCATCATGCTGGGGTTTTGAGTCAACTGTTGCTGCATTTGCTCAAACTCTGGAAGTCCAGCCCCAAATAAACCTCCAGTGCCACCTAAACCATTGATACCAAGTCCAGGAAAGAGGGAAGCTCCAAAACCAGAACCTCCTAATGCCCCACCTTCATTCAAACCAGCATCTGTAGGAATACTTGGAGGAGTAGTATTTGGACGCCCTGAATCGGCTGGACCAGCCTTGTCAGCTGGTGCAGGTGGGGCAAAACCACGAACCAAGTGGACAGTGTGATCCGCCTCCAGGCCTATCAACCATCAAAGAAAAGTAGTGGTCAGCTTCATGAGAGCTAATTTGAAAATTGAATGTTTTAAACAGATGGCTTCAACATCTTTTATTTTGGGGGGTTCCTAAAAGGGGAAATCCAAGAAGTGTGCAAGGGCTTTTACTAGGCAGAAAATTTAAAAATTTTAATTTTTTTGGGCTACATGCAGTAAAATAAGTCCCATCACCTGATGGCACTATGTCTACTAACTAAAGCAAATCACTAAGCTCCATGTTCAAAACCCAATCAAACAATCTTAGATTAAAGTTCTATACTACGGCAACCAAATAAGGAAAGCAGTGACAACAGCAGCAATGTTAACTCCCTAGTCAATTTTGTACAGGCATTAGGCAAAGTAATATAAAAATAATCATTTCATAAGTCATTTAACCTCCTAAGATCTCCACAACAAAAGTCATCAAATCTGACCACACCAAACAAGTTCCATAGCTTAAAAGGCACCTTTGGTTATTCCAGCTAAAGATAAAATTAGATGCTAGAAAATCAAACAGCAATTTGCTTCAAGAGCCCATGTCACAAGAAAAAGATTAATGTCAAGCGGGCAGTTGACTTAATGAACTTTGTGATATCCTTCTGTGACCTATTATCTGCCTCTCTCAAAACCCAACATATTAGACAAAAAAAGGTAATGATCATTCAAATCATATGAAGCCCTTACAACAACGCAGTTCTCTCTTGCCTGCCCTAATGAATATCTTTATACATTCATACATAAATAAATAAATAGCTAAATAAGAGAAAAAAAGAGCATGTTGATTATATCAAAATTAGCAGGCACTAATAATTTTAGTTCATCATGGCAGGGACACTATTGCTGACTTAATACCGCTATAAGAAATGCTGACATGATTACCTCCACATGCAATGCTGAAATGGATAGAAAAGTAACAGTTTGACTAACATCTACTAATATCATTGAAAACATTGTTAAAATATTTCTATGGGAAGGTTATATCAAAATTGTGAGGAAACATCAGGAAAGCAACAAATATTTTTGGTTTTAACCCTGCGACATAGAAGGAATAGTAGGACCGATTTAGGTTTCAGCATGGCATAACAAAGCTTGCACCGTCCTTCTGCACTTAGGTGCACAATATGCCATTGGTAATGATTAAAGTGTTTCTTTCCTTTGGAGAGAGGAGTGTGGAGCAAACAGAAGGAATAGAAAAATGCATGTAGAAAGAGAAAACACATCTAAAACACCCAACAAATACACTGTCACAGAAAACAGAATCTAATTAATTTCAAATTCACGTCATAATAGTATTTTTAAATTCAGAATTGGCAATATACTAATACTTCACAAACTTAGATTCATTTTTATGGTTGAACTTAATGCACCTACCCTATTAATTAAATAAACCGTAATTCATTTCAGCAGCATCCAAAAATACAGCCTGAAAATATTATAAAAAGAAATAATGCTAAAGAATCAATATTCATTAAAGCTATGTCCTACAATTGGAAAAAAAAAAAGAAAAAAAAAGCTAAAATGCATTTTTTTTATATATTCATTAAAGCTGTGTTTCACAGTAATTAAAAAAAAGTTAAGACAGTTGGCTCTATTGGAAAAATAACCATTGTAAATTTGAACAAATTGAATGGATGATCAATTACTGTCCGCACTTGCTCATCCAAGCTTGGCTCAAATCAAAGCTTCAAGATATGACCTTATATGGCCTACAAATATTAAAGCCTAACCTAGCTTAAAAAATCTATTAGACGTACTATAGGTACAATGGACAAGTAAACTAAAACTTATCCTTCCTATATAGGCCCATTAAGCTAAGTGAGCTTCTGACCTGACTGACCAAACTGTGCTTGATCTTGGCATGAACCATACAAAATGGTAAGCACTCTATTATTAAAGATCGCTTAGAAGTTGATAGGATTGCAATAGACACTTATAACAGCTGAAATCAAGTAAAGGATGCTCAGAGAAAACATCAGAATAAAAAACAAAAATGTCTACTAAACCATAATATAATGACTAATGGATGGACATAGCTTATCCAATCAATCAACTCCAATTCTTTTCTCTCCAACAAAATTCATATGGAAATCAAAAGCTCCATCAAAGGCCAAGGCATTTGTTGGGTTAGTAGCCAACAAGAAGGTTAACACCAATGACTTGCTTCAGGTGAGAATACCTTTCAAAACCCGCAGTCTTAATCATTGCACATTGTGTATGGGAAGTGGAGAATTAATCGATCATTGTTTTTACATTGTCCAATGGCTTAAGAACCATGGCACAAGCTATTTAGACTAGTAAGATTGGATTGGATTGGATTCCTCCTAGAAGTATTAGCGACATGATGACCTTTCATTAAGAATTTGAGGAGTATTATTAGAAGTAAAGTTATATGGCAAATTATTTGTCTTACGCTGATTTGGATGGTATGGTGGAAAATAAATGTGGGGATCCTTGAAGATAGTGGAGGATTTCAAAGATAATAACAAGACCTAATATGCTTCTATTCATCTTTTTGAACCTCTACTACTACGGCTTTCAAGGGAATTCCTCTCAATGTCATTCAACCAAATCGAAATTTGACAAGTAGATCAAAAATGCTAAAATAGCAAAGCAAAGAACAATGCTTCAAGATCATTTTGAAGGAGTTGCACGAACCCCTAAGGAATGATGATTTGCTTTTCTTTGTAGTGTCACTTGCAGTACCATTTTGATGAATATTGGAGAAGGTTTCTCTACCTCTGCTTTTTGTCAGATTTTGTAAATTTGGGAGGATTGCTCATTCTTCACTTGTACTTTTAATGCATTTTAATGCATATGTTGTTTCTGATAATAAATAAATAAATAAAATAAGGACACACACTACATGCAGAGCAATGGCAGTTGGGAAAGTTATATTTTACTCTGAGATTTCATTTGGTAGCAAAAGAATAAGAGGGCATTCTTCATAATGTTGCAGGAGTCAGGATACAAGCAAAGATAACAATGATAACCGAAAGAGGTAGTCCTCATGCACATAAAAATTTATCCTATTACTTGGAGCATTGCCTGAAACAAGTTCTTCCACGATGCCTGACAATCACTAAGTATGACAAATTATGAATGCTAAAAACCGATCTACTCATGGCTTCATATAAGTCGCAATTGTTCCTTATATCTCTCTCAATTTATTCAATCATTTAATTGAATATTTCGGAAAAATAAATTATATCCTAGCAAACGCACAATTCAGTTCCTCATTTATAATCCTATGCACAAATAAGCAAGTCAATCATGATCTCTTCTAAGGAAAAAAAAACATTAAAAAAAAAAATGGATCCTGAAATCCAGCCAATAGACGCAACCAAACAAAAACTTAAATCGAAGTTCTTTCAATACTACAACTACCCATAACAACAGACTGCGTGGAGAGCAATGGATAGAAATGTCAATATACCGTAGCTCTCTAGGGTTTGGTCGTCCTTCAAGATCCGTCCCTTGTAAATCAATCGCTGCTGCTCCGCGGGAATATCGCAGTTCTGCGAGAGAACGGCTTTGAATGCTCTGACGGTCGATTCGAGGCTAATCTGGACAGAGAACTTCGAACCGTTGGAGCATCGGACGTGAACGGTGACTCCACCGCCGGCGTTCGATTCGCTAGCATCGCCGGCAACTCCATCACCGCCGCCCATAGTCTCTCCTCCCTAGTCCGGGAGGCTCCTTCAATTTCTTATATAAGAATCGAAAAAGAGAAAAAACGTAGAAAAACAAAACAGATCGTAAAGATAGTAGTTCGAAACCCTAACCCTTGAAAATTGTCGAAACTGATCAACAATTCGTAGAAAACAATAAAGATGGAGAGAGCTTTTCCGTAAATTAATTCAGAATGAAGCCCCAAAGAGAAAAATTAGATTACGAAAAATAATAAATAGAGAAATGAAAGGGTGGAATCAGAGGTGACTTAGCCCACCTAAACCGGCAAGGTATATGCTGTTGGTCTTTTCTGTATTTCAAATCCCACGACTGTTGACGCGAGTTACGGCCACTCACCCCCACATTTGCCAATGAAAAAAAATACGCTCTAACAGAGCGCGTGAGACAGGGTTCTAATTGGGCCAATTCTATCAACAGTCGGTTTGGGCTTTTATTTGGGCTGCATTGATGGTGTTGAATCATGGATGGGTGAGGGCAGTTGTGAGTGGGGCCCAATGAAAGTGAGAGTGCCAAGGGAGAATGAAGTGGTTATGTTGACTTTGGTTTTAACACAAATCTTATCCCATACCCATGTAAAAAGTTGGAAATTAGGTTCGATTTGGCTCCGCAAAAGTTACTTTGGTTGTTAATTTGTCTTTGTTTAAGGGTGGATGCTTTTATTTTTTTATAATTTATTTATTTATCTGATTTTTTTACTACGAATGTTTAATTGTCCCACCAAGTGAAGGATTGGAGTTGAACGCTGATAAAGATCAACATAAATTCAATTTGAATTAAGAAACATTTAACTTAAGTTAATTCAATTAGATGCCTAACTCAAATTATACTTCAAACTAAATTCAATTTCATCTTTCCAAATCAAAAATATCTTTTGTATTGATCGAAGTAGACTTGAATTAGTTGGATTGATAAGTTTCTTTCCAAATTCGGATTATGTTTATATTGATTGAAGTAGACTTGAGTTACTTCAATTGATAAGTTATTTTGTAATATTTTTTTTAAAAAAATTATATATTTATATTAAAATTTAAATAATAAATAAAACAACACTCAATCACAACAAAATGAATTCATTTTTTTACACCAATCTAATCAAGTGATAAGGCTCAATGCTTCACAAGAAAACACTTTTTTTTTTTTTTGGCTTAGAATATAAAATAAAGAGATAAAAAAATTATAAAGTAGGTGTTTGGTAAAAATTAATACCGATTATTTAATGACTTAAATTGATTTTAAGTTGAATTAATCTTAAGTTGTTAATTTAAAACTTATTATTTATTTTTTATTTAAACATTAAGATTATTTTACATTAAATCATCATATTGACATATTTACCCTTATTAATTTTAATTAATATTTATATTTTCACTAATATTAAACAATAAATTTATTTATTAATTATTCATACTTAAAGTATCATAGATATATATAAGATAACTATAAAAGTATTTACTACAAAAAAAAAATGAGTTGTAAATATAAAGTCATAATTGTAAAATATCCTCCCACTAAACATGGGTAAATGAGACAAAAAAAAAAAATGAAATTAAGAATAAATAAATTATTTTAACTTAATATTTAAAGTTATTTTTTTTACTTTAAGTTATGATGTTAAGTTATTTTACTAAACATGATTAATCTATTTAATGACTTATATTAAGTTATTAAATAGATTAAGGCGGTATTTGTTTTTTTAGCTTTTTGCTAAAAGTAATTTGTTTTCAGAATTTAGGTTGTTTGTTTTTCTACTTTTTTATAATTTATTATAAATTTTTTACTAAATAGAAAAAACCAAAATATGTAACTTTTTCTAAATAAAAAAAAATAACATATTGGTTTTTCTTTACTTTTTAATACTTAATAGAAATAAAATACTATAAAAACAAATAACCTAATATTTAACACTATTAAACATTAATTTTCTATTTAGAATTAAGTAAAAAAAACAAACACCACCTAAGTCATTAAGTTGATTTTCTAAACACCTTCAAAGTTTAAAACCTTCTATAGTTTCGACACAATTCAATCTTTGTATTTTTCCTATTAACTTAGCACATCATGTCATATTTTTATAATTTTAATTTATAACTATAAATTCAAAAGCCTGACTTAAATTTCACATGTTATATAGGTAATAATATCATCCCTATTCTCATAAATTGAATTAATAGGAATATAAAGGATGTTTAACTTTAGTCATAAAACCATTAAAATGATGTAACATTCTCTCACTCATTTTAATATTTTCTAATAAAGAAAAAAAATTGACCATTATGCATAATGAAGGTGACTCTCCATTGAACCTTCATTAGCAAGACAATCATCTTTACTCTATAGTTAGTAATGGCCTCAGGCTGAACTATAACTCCTTAAAGAGAAATAAAGAATTATAGCTAACATATGATAACCCGAGTGTTCAAAATATGAACTTTATTAATTAACACACTACAACTTGTGTTGATCCTAGTGTTCATAAGTGTATTTACGAATAAGGCCAATTTTCATAAAAAGTGATCCCACTTTCACGTTCATATGCGTAAAAACTTGTCGATGTTTTCTTGAAACTATTAAAATTTTATTAAGAATTTTAGAAAACTCAACCTTCAAATATTCCGTAGTAATGAGTAAAATAGAGATTGCATTTTTATGGTCTACTTATGATTTATTTTTCCTTGAGCCAAGTTCTTCGGATCTCCACTTTCGGGTTGAGTATCCTCGTAAATGACACATGATTGTATGTATGAGCTTTAACCCTATCCTCCTCATTGTACTTCAACCTTTTTCTCATGTAAATACTTTCATTAATGGATCCAAAAGATTGTCAATAGTATTATGTTTTCTCCTTATAGGTATGAACTTACTATTATAATAATAGTTATTCACTCTATCAATAGTAGTAGTGTG
Organism: Vitis riparia; assembly: GCF_004353265.1. Taxonomy (NCBI): domain Eukaryota; kingdom Viridiplantae; phylum Streptophyta; class Magnoliopsida; order Vitales; family Vitaceae; genus Vitis; species Vitis riparia. Next base: position 21,738,445 of record NC_048434.1, on the reverse strand, counting down.
TTATCATAATTGAGGTTAGAAACTCCGAGTTACTCTATTCCTTGGCTTGAATCACATAAGGTGTATGCTTCTATCCTAGGCATCTCTAGACTTGATATAGCATAAACCTATGGCTATAAAAACCATAAAAATACGAGATTTAGAGGATAAAATTTCATACCTACAATTTAGATGTTCCTAAGTTGATTCACATCCAATGAAGATACTATGAGCTTTATAGAACTCGTCTACCTTGCTTCCACCCGATCTTTTCCTCTAAGGTTCTTTTCTCTAAAATTTCAAAAAACTGAACTAGAAGCATGAAACCCTAATCCTTAAGGAGGTTTAGATTTCTTTGTGGGCTTAAGTGACTTAAGTCAGAATTCGGCTTGGGTCACCTAATCCAATCAACTTGAGTCCTAATTAATTAATTAACCTTAACAGATTCTAATTAAATTAATTAACTTAATATAAAAGGTCAGTTTATAAGATCTAGTGCAATATTATGTTTTTACCAAAACGCTTTATGCACACTTATGAATTACATACCCAAAATACCTTCAAAAGGTGTGTCACCATGAACTATGAGCTCAAGCAAAGACCACTTAGACCTGTAAAAAAATACTAACTTCCTTAAACCCAATTATGAAGTTGACTTAACACTCCTCTAAAGAGAGTCAACTGCAATTTTGTTTTAGATTTAGACAAGACATTTAATACCTATAAGATGATGAAAGAAAATGTTTAATAGTGGGGTTAAACATAAACCATTGGAAGAAGTATGATGTTGTCTTCTTATACCTTGGTAAGGAGATAAACTTTTTTCTTAACTCTTTTCATTCCTTTGCTAATAAACAAACCATGACTATGTTTAGGAGATAAACTTTTTTCATATCTCTTTTCATTTGTTCGTTAATAAACAAACCATGTCACAGGAGGTTGGTAATTTGGACTTTAAGTGATATTTGTGTGATTCTTAATAATTTTTATAAATTATTTGAATAATAAGAACAAATATAAAAATTATTAGACTTTGAATTTGTGGAGATAAAGCACAACAAAACTCAAGGATCGAAGAAGTAAAGGTATATAACTTCATAAAATAAGAACAACAAAAATTATTAGATTTTGAATATGAGAGTGTAGAGTGTGAAAGACCTTACAAGATCAAAGGAGAAAAGTATGTGTAACTCTATAAAATAAAAACAAATATAAGGATTATTTTTATCTAAGAATAATAATTTTAAATTATAAATCTTTAAATTATTGTGAGAAATTTGAAAATGTGGTTGATTATTATTTTATGTCAAATTATTAATTTCAAATATCTTATAATCATTATATAAAATAAAAACTAACACTATAATTATTTTTTATAAAGATAAAAGCATGTAATTATAATTTTTAGATATTTTAGATAGGTAACTGCATTAAGTCATCAAATGAAAACCAAACATATTAATGTGATTCATGTATATATAGAAAAGATGAATATATAGAGGATGCATTTTTTCTTGGTCCAAAATAGAAATATACTCAAATCTAATATCACAAAAAAAGGGAAAAATAATTTTTGTACAAAATATGGTGAAAATTGGAGTACATATTTAAACAACTTAAAAATAAATCAAGCTATTTGGTTTTGGTTAAATATAAATTTCAATATAATTGCATTGATGATTTAGCATATTTAGCTTGTTTCACCTTTTCAACTAGTTGTATTGACTTAAATATTGTGTATATGATCAAAATGACCATGTTTGGTTCTTAGAAATTATTAGAGAAAGAAAAAAAATTAAATAAATGATTTTCTTATGTTTGGTTTCAAAAAATAAGAAAAAAATAAAATATAATTAAAATTAATTAGAAATTTATACATTTTTTAATTATTTAATCTTTATATAAAGGAAGAAAAATAAATGAAATGAGTTTGAAATAGTAGACAAAATAATTTATTGATTTTAATTTTTTATATTTTTTTTCACTTTTTGTTTGTACTTTTTCTTACTATTTTCTTTTCCTCACTCTTTCCCTTACATTTTCCTTCATGTTTTTGGGGAACCAAATACATCTTTTATTTGAAATTCTTTTGAATTTGCATTTTTAACGTCTTTTTTAATCAAATAACCCTTGAATTAATCAAAATTTTAGATGTTGTTAACATGACAAGATGACTTATGCTATTAAAAATAATGTTTTTAAAAGTTATAAGATGGATGGATTAGGTTAAATTTATTTGTATAACATAGAGATTAACAAACAAGATCAATTATGCTCTTACAAATAATATTTCTTAGAGTTATAATATGAATGGATTATGTTAAATTTATAATCAACTAGAATTCAATCAAAGTAAAAAACATTCAACCTAAATCTAACTTAATTTGATTTCTAAGCACTCAACCTAGGACTAATTTAATTTAATTTTTACAAATTTGGATTGAGTGAGGTTTGGGTTTGTATTGGTCAAATTTTAATGTGTGAAAATCAAATTGAATAAGCTTAAATTGAGTGACTTAATAGCTCAAAAAGTAAATTAAGTATGTTTGGTGAAATAACTTAATGACACGACTTAAAGTAAAAAATAATTTTAAATAATATGTTAAAATAATTAACTTATTATTAAGTTTACAATTTTATTTTATCTTTTTATCGTTATTTGTCCTAGTTACTTTCACCATCTCTTTTATTACTTCACGGTCTCCAGTATTACTTGACTTCTTTTGTCTTAGTTATAACTTATGGAGATAAATGTATTAATATCATGTTTTAAAATAAATTTTAAGTTAATTTTGTTAAACAATCTTAATACTTAAAGTAGTAAGTTTTAAGTCAACAATTTAAAACATATTTTAACTTAAAGTCAACTTTAGTTATTAAATAGTAATTATTAAATTGAATACCCCATAATTTAAATAAAATAACACATTAAAATAACAAAAAATAGAATATTTATCCATCTTTTTAGCAAAATAAGATATCATATGACATAATCACAATTTAATTATTTTTTTAAACATATAAATAAATATTATTAAATAGAATAGTGTAACCTTATAAATAATATAAAATATTAAATTATGTGTCAGGAATTATTTGAAAATTTTCGGAGGAGGCCAACGGAAATTTTAAGAATGATCGATTGGGCCGTCATTAGTCAATTGTACGGGAGTCAGAGTCTTTGGCGGGCTTTGGTTGGGCCGTCATTAGGACCAGGCCAGACCATTCGGCTGCTTTTGCAGCCCTAGGTGGAATCTCGGTTAACCATTTTAATTCTCCAAAGCACCTGACCGCAACGGGAGGGCGCGTAACCGAGATGTTCACCTCCTCTTCCTCCTCTGGAGTCTCACGGCCATGAGGCCCATGACACTCTCCTTCACGCTTCTGATGGCCTTAACACTCAAAGCCAGTAATGGCTTCGTATCTCGCATCAGAGCCCTATTCAAACTGCAGGTTCATTTCTATTTCCCCATTCTCTTTCAGGCATTTCTTCGAACACTTCATCACATACTAACAAGGTCCCTTTTATTGTTTCCCCCCCCTCTCTTCTTATGTATATATTCTACTTCCAGAGATTTAGCCACGCAATAGTCGACGGAGGACTACAACCTCAATTCCACCGAGATATGGGTTCGGATTCGAACTCAATCCCAGAACAATGTATGTCTTTAGAAACAATGATATATTTACACGTACAAATAATTGGAACTTTCAATTTGGATGATGTTGATGATGACGGGGTGCTGATGTAGGTCAAATTGACATGTCGAAATGGAAAAAATTGGACTCAAGGACCTTCGGTATAACGCGGTCGATGATTTCATCGCCCTCATGGGTTGTCTTGAGACTTCTTCAGCGTGAAGGTGATGTTCTGTTATAATTTTGCTAACTATATGTTTTCACATGTGGTGGAAGGGCATATTGTTTTGTAGTGAATTTTTGTTTGGTGCAATAATTCAGTTGGGTGGTCAATGCAAACAACCTTATGTAGTTATGAATTTTTGCAAATTTTAGTAAATTGTCTTTTAACAATCTGTTTAGCTTTGAGGCAACCCGTTTTGTTCTAACCCCTCTTTAATTTGTACTGACTTGCAACTCAAACTAGAGAATTGGGAATATTGTAAATGGCTCATTTAACCTACCTAATTCCCTGCTATAGTACTCTTATTGTTAATAGCCATTACTTCCATGCCTGGTGGTACATGGGGGTACTCCTTATGGGGCAAGGCTATCTAAATCCATTGCAAATGTAACAACCAACTTCTTCCCATATAGATATTGTTTGCTCGGGGTCCAACAAACCCTGACAACTTTAAAACACATTTCTATGGTTAAAAGGAGTCCAATACATATATAGTGTCAATTACTTCTTCCCTTCACCAATGTGAGACATCACAATCACCTCCTGTGTAGATAAAACGTTTTCATTGTGTCCCATGAGATTTTAAGGTCACTCAAACAAACAAATTGTGTCCCACATTGGGGTCAGGAATTGGTTTGTGATATCCCACATTGATTAGGGGAGAAGTTCCTAGCTCTACATATGTACTAGATTTCTCTTAATCATGTAGACATGTTTTAAAGTTGTGACTATAAAGTTAATTAAACTTAAAGCGGATAATATATACACGATTGTGGGCTAGTCGTTACAACACTCCTTAGTAGAGGTGATAGTCAATGGGTTTCTATTGTATGCTTAGGAAGGAGTTTCAATGGGAAACATAAGTAGGAAAAGAAAAGACAAATAAGAAAGATAGGAAACCTTAGAATCTCATTAAGGCCTTTTAAGAGTCTTTTTAGGAGTATTAGTTAGAAGAAAAACAATGAAGTTTCATCATTGTAAATTGCAAAGTGGGAAAAAAAAAAACTTAATATTATTGATCATCAATCATTAATCATGTTTTATATCAATAAGTCTTATTTATTTTTTTTTTTTGATAAGTAAAGGATATTCATTCAAAAGGCACAAAGCCACAAGGTATACAGGGAGTATACAAGGCAGCTAAGGCCTCAAAAAACAACAACAAAAACAAAAGAATCACCTCCCTTTAATTGGAGGCTATCCACTCCAGGAAACCTATAAGGGAGAACGCCTCCTCACCTACATACAATTTGGCCCAACTCCAAAGATTACAAACAAAAAAATTCTTTAACTTCTGCACATTCAACACACCTCCCCTAAAAGCTAATCTATTCCTCTCTTTCCACACCGTCCAAAAAATACACAACGGAATGGTGTCCCAAATCTTTTTCCTTTTCTTTCCCACAAACGAGCCCCTCCAGCTAGCTAAGACCTCCTTTACACTTTCTGGGAAAACCCATTTCACATCAACTAAACCAAAAACAGTATCCCATAGAGCTCTAACCACTGTACAATGAATAAGGATATGATTTACACTTTCCTCCTCACAACCACATAGGAAGCAACGATTTGGAAGTTGAAGTCCTCTTTTTTGGAGCCTATCCAAAGTGAGCACCTTCCCCCAAGTCGCCTCCCACGCAAAAAAAGCAACTTTAGTAGGCACCCGTGCCACCCAAATGCTCCTAGAAGGAAAATTTGTATCAACAGACCTCGCCATCAAGCTATACGCTTCCTTGACCCTGAACTGACCTCTTTTTCCTTTCCTCCACAGGACTGCGTCTTCCTCCAGAGAGGGCTTGTGACCCCTCAAAATATGCAGAAAATCCCCAACCAACTCCATCTCCCAATCATTGAAATCCCTCACAAAGTTTAGATTCCAGTTTCCTTGCCCCGAATTTTGATCCCACATTTCCTCAACCGTTACATTCCTTTGCACCGTCATACCAAAGAGATGAGGGAAACAATGGGACAGCGCTGTCTCTGTACACCACACATCTGTCCAAAATCTGATCTTGTTGCCCTTCCCTACTCTGAAAGTCATGTTATTCCAGCACCAATCTGATTCTTTCCAAATCTCTTTCCAAACCCCTACACCCACTGCCCCATTAACCTTCTTTGGCCTCCACCCAAACTCCTCCTGCCCATACTTCACCTTGATCACTTGTTTCCAAAGATTCTCTTTGTCACAAGCAAATCTCCATATCCACTTACCAAGCAAAGCTTTGTTCAACATGGCTAGCTTCCTAAGGCCTAGCCCACCTTTGTCCTTGTCTGTGCAAACCACCTCCCAATTGACCAAGTGAATTTTCCCCTCCATATTTCCCCCTCCCCACAAGAAATCCCTTTGCACTTTCTCAAGCCTTCTAGCAACAATCTTGGGCATTCTGAAAATGGACATTTGGTAGATTGGCATGCTAGCCAAAGTACTCTTAATTAGAGTAACTCTCCCCCCTTTAGAGATATATTGTCGTTTCCAAAGAGCTAGTCTCCTCCTGACTCTCTCTTCCACCCCATCCCACATATAGGGCGCTTTATTAGGAACCCCTAAGGGAAGACCCAAGTACTGAGAAGGTAAGGACCCCACCCTGCAGCCTAGCTCAACAGCCATCTCCTCCATCTCCACCACTTCTCCAACTGGAATGATTTCACTCTTGGCTAGATTAATCCTTAGGCCTGACGCCGCTTCAAACCAGAATAAAATCCAACTTAAGTGAGTTAAGTGTTCCTTTCTTGGCTCACAGAAAATAATTGTATCGTCAGCAAAGAACAAATGAGAGATAATCAGAGAGGGTTCCCTGCCACTCCTTATATTACACCCTGATAAGAAGCCCCCTTCCACAGCTCTCCTAATAAGGACATCTAACACTTCCATCCCCATAACAAAGAGATAAGGAGACAGGGGGTCTCCTTGTCTAAGACCTTTAGTGCTGGGAAAGAATCCTGCCGGCACGCCATTAACCAACACTGAAAATTTGGCTGAAGATAAACAACTCCACATCCACCCCACCCACTTTGGCCCAAAGCCCATTTTTTGCAACACCTTCAACAGAAACTTCCAGTTGATACTGTCATAGGCTTTTTCTATATCCAGCTTACATATTAGACCCTTCTCTTTTCGTTTCTGCCACGAGTCTATCACTTCATTTGCAATTAAGGAGGCGTCAAGGATTTGTCTTCCCCTCACAAAGGCATTCTGAGAAGTAGATACCACCTTTCCAACCACTGTCTTCAGTCTGTTAGCTAAAACTTTAGCCAATAACTTGTACAGTCCCCCCAGGAGACTAATGGGTCTAAAGTCACCTAGGTCCTCAGCCCCACTTTTCTTGGGAATCAACACCAAGAAAGTATTGTTAAGGCTCTTTAGGAAAGAGCCATGTTCGTAGAATTCCTTGAACATTTCTAGGATCTCCTCCTTGACAAACTCCCAACAGCTTTGCCAAAAGGCCAGAGTAAATCCATCCGGGCCAGGGGCTTTGTCCCCATTCATCTCCATCAGAGACGCATGAATTTCTTCCTCTGAAAAGGGCCTCTCCATGTTTTCAGCCTCTTGATGGCTGATCTGCTCAAGCTGAATTCTCCCAATATCCGCCTTCCACCCCGAATCTTCTGATAGAAAATTTTTAAACGCATTAGCAATTCCTTCCCTAATATCCTGCTCCTCTAGTAACCATTCCCCATTGATCTTAATTCTCTCCAGAGAATTATTTCTACGATGAGCACTTGCCATACGATGAAAGAACCCCGTGTTTCTATCCCCCTCCTTTAGCCATATTTCCCTTGAGAGCTGTCTCCAGTGTGTTTCCTCCATTATCACCCATTTTCTGTAATTTTCTTTAGCCGCTTTCTTCAACTCTGTTTCCTCCACAGTCAAAACTCTCTCCTCCTCCTCCCTATCCCAGAATTCCACCTGCTGCAAGGCCTCAGATTTATTACTCTCCAGCTTACCGAAGACTTCCCTATTCCAGACTTTCAGCTTCTTTTTTATTTCCTTCATCTTGGTAGCCAACTTGTAACTAGCACTGCCCCTTACATCAATTTCTTGCCACCAGCTGCGCACCAACTCTTTAAAACCTTCAGCCTTAAGCCACATGTTTTCAAATCTAAATGGAGTCGGCCCACGTCTTATCCCACCCCTCACTAACATTATTGGGAAATGATCTGAAACCGGACGGGGCAGTCTACATTGATTAATCCCACTGAACTGATCTATCCAACAAGGAGTCACTAGGAATCTGTCCAAACGTGCCCAGGTCTGATTATTTTGGCCCCCATTCCAAGTACATTCTCCCCCTGAAGAGGAAGATCCACCAGCCCAAGCTCATTCACAGTTTCAGCAAATTTCCTCATTGCTGAGCTAATTCTCCTTTTGCTACTCCTTTCCCTTGGAAACAAAGTAATGTTAAAATCCCCCCCTACACACCAGGGCTCTTCCCACAGCCCTCTAATTGCCCCAAATTCTTCCCATAACGCATCCCTTTCCACTTTAGCAAACGGCCATAAACTCCCGTAAACACCCAGACATTCCCATTTTCAACATTCCGGAATCTGCAAGATAACGTGAACTGACCCTCCTCCCAATCTATAATGTCCAAAGTCCTCTTATCCCAACATATAAAAATTCCTCCCGAAGCCCCCTCCGCATCCACAGCTTTCCAATCAAGGAATCTCCCAGAACCTAGACTTCTTGCTGTACTATCCGTCATAGCTTGCATTTTTGTTTCCTGAATACAAATTAAATCCACCCTCTGATTTCTTATAAAGGTCTTAATCACTTTTCTTTTGGAGCTATCATTAGCTCCCCTTACATTCCAACTCAGTATTTTCACCTTCATTGGACAATCACAATTTGGCGCCCTTTGCCCTGAACCGAGCCTTTCTGTTTCATCCCCCCCTCATAATTTACTGAGCACTCCAGCCTTCTTAGCTCCCTTTCAAATTTAGACTTTTCCAGCAGCTCTTTGCTATGAATTTTCTCCCTTCTTTTTCTGATCTTGGTCAAAAAATTCAGTATTTCCTTCTCCAACCCCTCCGTGGGGAATCCAAGGAACTGGCTGAATCTCGCCAAGCCACTCTCTTCCCATTTGTCCTCCAATTCCTCTCTTTCAATTTGGACATCATATATGTCCCCAACCCCATTCATTCCCCTACCTTTATCACTACTGCTTTTGGGTAGTCCCACTTCCTTGCAGCCACTCATCCTTTCATTACTTGCCTCATACACAGTAAGCCACATTGAGTTATCAGCCCGACCTGCCTCACCCAGATCCCCAGAATGATCGAAAGACTCCCCCTCCGGAATCCGATCAAAATTAAAAGAATTGAGATGAGAATCCCCTAAGTCCCTTTTCCCCCAAGAGCTAAGCCCCATTCCATACCTCATTACTTCCTCTTCGAGCGCCCTATCAGTCTCTGTCAGCCTGACCCCACCTTGAATCTTCCTTGTATCTTCAGACTCCATCGCAACGAATGGTTCTGGTGCATGAAGGTGTCTGGGGATGAAGCACTGCAGCAGGGAGCCCATCTCCTCTTGGGCTACTGGCGAGTTTGGGCTCTCCCTTTGATTACCATCAGAATCGGGCTGTTGGGAGCAACCCTTTGTCCCACTTGGGCCTGCGTCTGACGGACTGATTAAAGGCAAAGCTGGGCCTTTAGTGAAGCAGCCCACAGCTTCCTTTCTAAGTGGCGGGCCTGTATCTGGGCCAAACTCATTTACAGCCACCCCTTTCTTTTTCAAGTCCATGGGCCCGCTCAACTTTGGGCCCACACATGAATTTAAAAAATGAACCTTTCCATTTGAGGCCCAGGTCCTTGATATCGGGTTTAGATCTGGGCAAACCACGACCCAACCCGGCCCCTCCCCCTGCACGTCCATCCCATCAACTGATGGTTTCTGCACCTCGGGCCTCACGCTCACCCACCCCGTCATCACGCGCTATCCCGCGCGTGGCATCTCCTCACCCCTAACCTCCCTGCTCCGACAGCTATCTTCGGTTCTGCGCTTTCTCTTTATCACCGGCCGGCACTCCCACCATAACGACACCACATAAATCTCCTCCTCCGTTTCAATTTCCAGAATGCTTGGTCTAAAATCTCCTCTCAGTCGCACCAAGATTCTGGCCCATTGGAGTTCACCCATTAGCTTCGTCTGTTCATCGGCTGCAATGAACCCTCCACATTCATCCCCCACTTTCTTCAAAACTTCTGGATTCCAGAGCGAGATTGGAAGCCCAACTATCCTCACCCAAGCTTCATTTCTCTCTTCCTCCTCTGTCCGACATCCGCTCTTTGGACTCCAGTATTCCAGTCGTACCTGGTTTCCTTCCATCGTGTGAGTCCCACAGGAAACGACGCGTCTGGCCTCCTCCAATCTTTCAAATTCCAGCAACACACTTTCCTTATCCAGCTTAGCCAGCCCTAAATTACCCTTGAGATTCCACGACTTTGCCCAGATTTGCCCCGCCTTCGCTAGGTCATCTTTTCCCCCTGATCTATCCTCCCAACACGCCACAGCACAATGACCCAATTTCTGTAACAGTCCTATAGTATCCTCCCTTCTCACCTTCACTGCAACTCTGCACATTGGTCTTCTCACCACTTCCGCAAACGTTTTCTTCACATCCATGTTTCCCCCTACCTTTTCTTTTTGCGTATTGTTCTTCCTATCCAGCGACCTACCCAGAGTCTGTAAATTTTCCGCCATTTCAATCCATCCCTTTTTTCCTCCTCTGCCTTTTGGGATGAAGATACAATATTGTTTTCGTTCCGAATCAGTTACCCCTAGCCGGAGGAAACAACCCGCTTTGTTTGCACTTCGCAACAGGGAGAAGGATCTCCCCTTTTCCTTCCATTCCTTCACCCATTTATCTTCCTTCTCGTCCCTTATACAGAAGTTTAAGCCCTCCAAAAAGAACCCTAAACTCTCCACTCCCATTCTAACCCAAGACGAGACTCCCCCTTTGCTTTCCTCTATCAATATTTGGGATTTTCCTCTTCTCTCTAACAGTTCTAGCTCAAACACCTTAGACTCTACTGCAAACCTGCTCCCCTTTCGCCTTCTTCGGGACCCATCCTTATCTTCATCTCCCTCGCCGGCGTCATCTTTCCTTTTTCCGGCCTCCCGAGTTCGCACGCTGTCGCGCTCGCTCTCTCTCTCTCGCTCTCTCTCTCCCATCTTAGAGGATTGTGTACTTATACAATTCAATAAGTCTTATTTATAGGTTTTGGAAAACTTTAGGAATTGAATAAAACTAAGAAATGTAAACCAAACCTCACCTATCTAGTAGCTTATTAGGAATTTCTTCCCTTTCTTAAAACTATTAAATCTTCTAAAAAATTAAAAGAACGCAGGAACTTTTTTTTTTTTTTTTTAGAATTATATATAATATGTAAAATTAAAAACTTAAAACCTCTTGTAGTAAGAGTTTCTAATAGAGAAGAGACTCGAATCAAAATTTTAAAAACTTCTTTCAAGGAGAAATCTAAAACTTTCCAAATTTTGAATAAAACTCAAATGCCAACTACTAATTAATTATGGCACTAGAGAACTTTAAGACTGTAAAATTACCTAAATAACTCTTGTCAAACTAATTTATGATTTCTTTATTTCATTTCATTTTTTTTCTTGAGTAGATTTTGGAGATTCATCCTCATGAATAGAAACGTGTTTCACTATCTCTGTGTGCCGATATCATTTTTATTTGGTTGCACTTGAATGCTCTGTTATTCATATAAGAGAAGGTTTCCTTTTTTAACCAATCTATACCATGCAGGATTTGAAGCCTACCTGGTAGGTGGGTGTGTGAGAGACTTAATCCTGAATAAAACACCTAAAGATTTTGATGTGATCACCACAGCTAAACTTAAACAGGTCTTGTGGCATTGTTTAGGTTCTTCAGAACTTCATCAGTAATCTAGTGTTTGCACCATAAGGTTTAGGTAGTTATGCTGATTGTATATTAATAATTTACAGATCAAGAAGAGATTTCGCCGTGCTCAGATTGTTGGACGGCGGTTTCCTATATGCAGAGTGCATGTTAAAGGTTCTGTAATTGAGGTTGGTTGGTGCATTTACTCATCATATTAAAACCTTCTATGATTTCCATTTTTACTGTAAACTACTGGTATGAATACTCTTCCATCTCGCATATAATATTGTATCTTGTCTTCCTTACAGAATTGTATCATTTTCTGTATCAGGTATCCAGCTTTGAAACAGTGGCAACGCATGGTGAAGAAAAAGAAAAAGTTAGTTTCTCCCAAATGCCAAGTGGTTGTGATGAAAGTGACTTCAATCGCTGGAGGAACTGTATGCATCGAGATTTCACAATTAACAGGTCCTATTTTCTTAAAAGGAAAATGTGAATGCATATGTGGTTCATGTGGTTGAGGTTAATATTATAAATGATGTGCTTTGTTTATAAAACGTAGCATATTTCTATCAGTTAACAATAAAATTAAGTATTTCTCTTTTTTATCTGAATTTTATGAGCTTAGTTGGATTCAATCTAACTCATTGATGTCTATCTATTAAATTGTGGAAGCAGTTTATTCTTTGATCCTTTTGTGAATAAAATCTATGATTACGCTAATGGAATGAAGGATTTGAGGTCCTTAAAGGTGATTCTTTATTACCTTTTGTTAATAAAATCTTGTATTCAGCTTGTTATAATTTGCTCCAATTTGTCTGATTTGAAGTTGCAAACATCTTTATTTTGGTCTGCTCTCAGCTACGGACATTAATCCCCGCACAGTTGTCATTCAAAGAGGACTGCGGTAGGTGTCTCCATCCTCTAGATATAAATTCATTAATATCATGACTCATGACATTCGTAGTTGTTAGCACAATATTTTTTCAAACTAAGCCTAATTGGACATTTTAATGCTAACTCTATCATGTAGCTAGAATGTTGCGGGGTTTAAGAATTGCAGCTCGTCTAGGCCTGTCATTTTCAAGGGAAACTGAGACTGCAATACGAAGCCTTGCTTCATCTGTTAAGAGTTTGGACAAGGTACTTCTACAGGAGTCTAGTAAGACTACTGTGCTTCCTGGATATTTAATGATTTTTGAGTATTTTGCTTTTTCATTGTATGTTATCTTTGTCTGTTTTCTGCTGTAGAACATGCATTACTACCAAAATCGTTAGTCTTATACATGACACAGTGGGTGTGCTGTATGATATCCAATGCATCATATGGTGTATTGGGTTGTTTGACCTATTTGATTGGGCCAATAGGGCAGATAACCTGATATTTAAATGGAATTCTCTGTACGGTCTCTTAACAATATGGTATTTATTTGTCTGTTCAGTCCAGGATAATGTTGGAGTTAAACTATATGCTGTCTTATGGATCCGCTAAGCCTTCTCTCTGTTTACTTTGGAGATTCAACCTGCTTGACATTCTGCTTCCATTTCATGTAGGTAGATTTTCATATTCCTGCTTTCTGTGTTTCTGCACATGCGTTTAGTTATAACACAAACTTATACTTAAATTGTCTTTTTGATTGCAGGGAGCATACCTTGCTCAACAGGCCACTGAACCATCTGCACAGCATTCCATGATGTTTATGGTAAGCTCCAGTCTGCAGTGTATCATTTTTTCATAAATGATTAACATGCTGCTAAGGCATGATAAGCAGTGACGAATTTGGATTTGGTAATTTTTAACCTTGGAGTTTGAATCAAGGAGTTAGAAATGTTTGTGTGATTAACAACTCTGAGTACTGAATTTTGAGAGAACCCATGTTTCTTATGAAAAGCTGAGAGTTATGATGTCTTTCAAAGTCTTGGAATAAAAAAAAAATGTATGAATCTTTGTATTCATGTAATTCACGAATGATTTGGAAAATGTTTAATCTTATAGGATAAATTTTCCTAGTAAAAATTTGGAAATAATTTTGAATTCTGGAGTAACTGAGAGTTTTACCAGATTTGGCTTGTTAAAGGAATTCGAGAGTTGTAATGAAACAAAAGCTTTTGAAAGTATGTTATACAACTTCATTTTGTGATGATGACATATAGACCCTTTGGTATGTGTATGCAAACTACTTACATGTGGTCTCTAGACTTCTACTAGTTCCATGCTTAATCCAATTGTAAATATGTCCAACATGTCAATTTATGTTAGTTTGAATATCATTTTTTTATTAGTAAACCCCTTTTTATCAATCCATTGCCTTCTAAATACATTTATTTATTTTTCATGTGCAGAAATTATTCTTCAATTTGGATAAATTGGTTACTTGTGATCGACCTTGTGATTGCAGTCTATGGTAAGCCAAATTTTACCGAGCCTGATGCTATTTTCCTTCTTAACTTTATTCCTTCAGTAACATCAACATTATGAATTTTCTTATTGTTCACTCCATAAAGATTGCTTGTATTATTTTCTTTTCCTTTTCTGTTTGTTATCCCTTATCTTCAATAAAAATCTTATTCTCTTCTCATGGTTTGAAAATACCCTTAAGCCACATTCACTATGCCGAATTAGTGGTCTGGATAGGATACATGCATCCAGGATATTTTATCTCCTATGGGATATAAAATATGATATCCTATGCTAATGTTTTACTATAATTGGAATAAAAGCACAGAATGGAAAATATATCTCATTCTGCTGTTTGGTATTTGGGAAAAAAGAAGCATGAGATTTGTTTATGGATTATTCCACAGCTTAATTTCTTCTGTGTAACTTATAATTTCTTCGTTATAGCACTAATAATTAATTTATTAAGGGGCCCCTATCATCGTAACCTATTCACTAGTTTCTAAGTCTTTGAATCTCCCCCTAGTTTAAGCCATATATGTTCAAACTTGAAGGGTGCTTTACCCCTCCTCATCCTTCTTCCATCTAATAGGATGTGAATTTTTAGCCACATCACGCAGGATCACAACCATAAGGAAAAGATCAATTATTAAAAGAAATGGAGGCAGAGGGAGAAAGGGTGATTGGAGGTAGAGGTTGGTTTGTAATTGACTCGAAATCTTTCAAAACTTTGGTTGAGACTTTCAAAGGAAAGATCTCTGGTGTAGTCACTGAGAAGGGACAAAGATTCTCGATGTGGATTAGACTTAGAGAAAGGGGTCTTTCTTTTCACCTAGAAAGGGTGGAGGCTTGATGTCAGAAAGTGAACTTGAAGGTTTTCATCAAGTCTTGGATTGAGGGAGGGAGAAGCTATAGTTTAAACTTTGTAGTAATGAGGTGGGATGGTTTCTCTTGTGCTCAGTATTTTCAGTGGAAGCAAAAAAGGTTTGATTTGATCTTTCCCAAAGGTAAGGGGCTGCCCGCCGGGGGGGGGGGGGGGTGTGGTTTGGGGTGCTTTTTAGAGGAATGAGTCTTTGGGGCCTAAAGAACTTGTTTTCTTTGCTAAGGTGGTGGGTGCACCTCGGAGAGCAGTGAGTGATACCATGTGGCTGCAATTTGGGGGGTGTAAACTCTTTCAACAAATTGTAGTACCTCAATTGGTGTTTGGTAGGGGGGTGGGGTGCCATTGTTTGGTCCATGTTGATTTTATTGGTCTTCCCCTTGATTTTCCATTTCCTCAATGATTGGATCACAAACCAAAGATGATTAGCAATATAAGTCCTTTGTAATCTCTCCCTTAAATTTTGTTCTTAATGTAGCATGCAATAGAGAGCTTACAAAACAAGCCAACAAACCAAGAAGAACAAAAAGAGAAACAAAAGCAAAAAACGGAATTAAAAAAAGTAAAATGAAAAATGGAGAATCGGTAAAAAGAATTTCACCAATCTTGTGATGTGGATCACAAGGGCTAATCCTTATAAATTTTTTTGCCTCAATTACCTTAGCACCATCCTTGACAATTGTGCCATTTTTTGATTGATGGATTTTGGTCGTTTGTCGTATCAAAACAAAATTTATAACCTAATTCAATTATGTTAAGGTAACTTTTACTTGATCAAAAACAGTTTTTAGCAAAAGTTACGGTAGTATAGCGGTTTTGGGTGTCATTCATTAGGATGCAGTATTTCTGTTAATTAAAGCTTGAATGGTAAGAAAAGAAATGAATGTGATCAAATGAAAATAAATTGACAATTTATGATAAAAATAAAAATAACAACGATTTCAAATTGGGAAGAACAATTCAAAGTAAAACAATTAAATTTTGAAACAAAATTAATAGGGAAAAGAAACTCTTAGAGTTAATATTTTCTAGAAAACAATCTCTATGGTGAATAGGTGTTGAGATCTATTCTTTATCAAGTTAGATTGAAAATCTAAATTCTCATCCAAGTTTAGATTTAATTTTTCTTCAAATTAGGTGATTTAATCCAAAAGATCAATTTAAACCATAAATTCAATTCATCTTAAATCTTCTTCCAATGATTCACATAATGCAACTAGTCAATCTCATTAAATCTAGGTTTAAGAATTTAATGAGTCTATCTAGTTTGCATTGTAGTAGTCATTCAAGACAATTTGAAGAGAAAAATTCCCAAAATTTAATCAATCAATCAATTAGATCAAATTAGGTTTGCAAATCAAGCTTTATTTCTCTAATTCACCCTAGATCTTGCCTCTAGATCCTCATTCCTCCAAGAAAAATGAGATTCAAGCCACTCATGCTTGGAGATTTGGTCTCACAAGGCATGTTTGGTTAGTGAGAAAATGAAAGAAAATAAAAATTTCTATTGAGAGAGAAAGAGTCTCTAGAAAATTCCAAAGTCCAAAAGTAAAAAAAACCTCAAATGAGAGTTTCAAATTCCTATTTATAGGAATGTTACATAAATAGCACTTGACATCATCTTAGGGGTCTTTCTTAATCTTTCAAATGAAAAACTCTGGAATTTGGCACCAAAAACACATTTTTGCATGAGATTTGGCCATTTCGCACGGTGGTGCGAAATTCCAAAGTGAGTGGCAGCAGCAAGTGGAAATGCTTTTTGGACCATTTCACAGCTTCATGCGAAATTTTGCATGGTGGTGTGAATTCCTTTTTTGAAGCTATTGCAGATTCTCCTTCTCTGGTCCAATTCGCACGGTTGTGGGAAATTTCACATGGTTATGAAATTTCCAATTCTTTCTTTTTCATCACTTTTCATTCTCATTTCTTCCATGATGAATTAAATTCATCATTTACACCTTAAAATCATTTCACAACTCATAGAAGATGGTTAGTAATCATTGCAAGAACTACAATATGTCAATTGGGTATTTTAGGTATAATTACTACTTAAAATATGTGAAATTCATGAGAATTATAATATAAAATATGTTCCTTTTGAGTAGTAATCATGAGGTGATTTCTTGGACGAGGTCCTTCTTTTACCTACTTTAAAGGAGTGGACTAGGTATTATTGGAAACTGAGAGGGAACTTTCGCCTATCTTTGATGGGAGATTCTTTAATTTTATTTGAATTTGAGGTTGCGGGGAAGTGAAAAGGGTTTTGCAAGAAGATTTGTGTGTTTTTAAGTAGAAAAATATGATGCTTGATAGATGGGTCCCAAAGGTTGGTTACTTCAGGGAAGGTGTTTAGGCAAAAAATGCTTGGTTGAGATTAGGTCTCCCGCTTTTCCTTTGGGACAAATGTTTCTTCAAACAAGTGGGTGATGTATGTGGGGGCTTTTTAAGGGTGGATGAGGAGATTACAGGGGGAGGGGGGAATCTATAGGGGGTCTTTTCTCTAGATGACGAATCTTTGGTGGCAGAATCGGTTCGATTCCAAGGTATGATGAACCCCTCTTCTTCCTTCCTAGGATGCAAATCTCCTTCTCAATTTTCTCCTTTTGTGGGTTTGGAATATGACAAAAGACTATTTGAGGATTTGATTTATTGGGGGGACATGAAGAGGACTGTCAATGAGTCTTTGTTTGTGAAAGAGGAAGTAAGGGGTGGCCCCCTTAAAATGATTTTGATGGATGGCTTGTCGATGGATTTCTAGCAAATTGTGTGAATATTGAAAATGGAGTTAGGGCAGGGGTGGAGGAAGAGAGGCTTGATCTAGTCAAGGGGTGTGCTTTAGAGAGTCCATTGTGGGATTCCATTTTCCCGAAGGGAAGTTTTAGCAAGTTGGCCTCTTTTATTAAATTTGTGGAGCTTCTAGTAGATGGTTTTGAAGAGGAAATCTTTGTACTTTTGAGAAGATTGGAGCTTAGAAAGAAAGGGAAGACTCCGAGGCAGGGGTTAAAAAAAATATTTATGTTGAATCCAAGTCTGAGAGGGAACTTTGTAAGTTGGAATGCTTTGTTAACCATAATTCTGACTCGATTAATGGGAGAAGAGAGGGAAAAGGGTAATTGGGAATTAGCCAGAGTGTGTCAATAAAGCTCTACATTCTTTTGTGGAATGCTAAAGGGACTAATGAGGGGGATAAACATAGAATTATTAAGTCTCTCATTCACTCATATTTGGCAGACCTTGTTTGTCTTCAAGAACCAAAGGTTCAACCAATGTTAGCCCATTTGGTGAGAAGGTTGGGTGTGAGCAGGTGCTTCGAATGGGGGGTAGTGGAAGCTAGGGGTTAAGTAGGGGGGGTTGGTTTTCTAGGATAACCAAGCATTGGAGCTTATTGAGATGGAAGTAGGAGCATTTTCTGTTTCCTGTAGATTTAAAAACTATGAGGATAACTTGGTTTGGATGACACAGGGGTCTATGGTCCAGTCTTAAATGAGTAGCGGGGAAATTTCTCGAATGAATTGAGTGATATTAGATGTCTTGAGAGCGATCCATGGTGTGTAGAAGGGGATTTCAATGGGTGTGAGATTCCCAGGGGAAAGGAGGAATTGCCAAAGTAACTCAACTTCTATAAGGCGCTTTTAAGAGGTTATTGAGGATCTGGAGCTAAAAGACCTTCCTTTAACTGGAGGATCTTTTACTTGGTGTGGTGGGTTAAATAATAGGCTAGCTACTAGGTTAGATTGTTTTCTTGTTTTTAAAGATTGAGAGAATTAGTTCAGAGGCTTGTTCCAAAGCATTCTACCAAAATTAGTCTTATACCATGTGCCTATTCTGCATGATGGTGGAGGGATAAAGAAAGGAAAAATACCTTTCAGATTTGAAAACATGTGGTTGACAGTGAAAGGTCTCAAAGAGCTGATCTGAAACTGGTAGGATGGTTGTAGTGTATAGGGTTTGGTTAGTCACATTTTTGGTGGTTAAGCTTAAAGATTTGAAGTGGAATCTCAAAGTTTGGAATAAGGTGGTCTTTAGTAACATCTCTACTCAGAAGCTAGTTGCCTTCTTGCAGTTAGATTATTGATGAGGGCTTTATTTTACTGGGTGAATTAGTGTCAAAAGTGATTATGTTTGCTGCTTATTAAATTATGATTATTCAAAATCCACTGGATTATATATTTTTTGTTTTGATGCTCTCTTTCATTGCTTGAGGGTGGTATCCATATTCCCAAACATGTGTAATTGTGAAATGAAATTTTTTCCTATTTAAAAGGGCTGCAAACATCATTGTAGGATGGTGGGGCTCTTAAACACTGTTGAGATATTAATGCCATCATGAATTCGTGCCAAACTCCTGTCAGGGATACAAAATAAATGGAAATGCTGATTGATGTTTTTTTGGAAAATTATCTTGAATTCTCTTGCATAAGTTTAAGAACACTACAGAGCTATACAAAGTTGTCTAAGCATTAAACATTTCTTGAAATTCGCTCCAGTCTTTCCCTAGCTGCTAGCATCAGAAGGTTTCCATGCCTTGCAAATCATTTTTAGCATGCCTAGAAATATTCACACCCCATTCATATCGCATAAATTCATTTGTTGTAGAAGACTTTCAATTTGATGAATACTATGTAGATCTACCGGTTCAAGATAGTTGTTTGCCCTCTGGGGCTCTCTCAACATCCCGCGTCCTTCTCTGTTTTTTACACTTATGTACATCTTATATTTTCTTGTTTAATATCCCACGGCAGTTTTTAGTTGCTAGGTGTGGGAAACACAACCTGTGTTCTGTAACTGGGAAGACAACTTGGTATGGTAGTCCATCCTAAATTTTCTATTACACTTGTAATTTAATAACAGTCTGGAATAGTTTGGGAAGGAATATATAAACGTTTGTTTATGGATCCATATGTTTTTAACTCCTTCTGATACTGATTCTCTGTTTGAGATGCGGCTTTCTGATTATGTCTATTTGTATGGAATAGGGTTGGACTGTTGGCATTTCACATGGCATTAGTAAACAAACCCCAAGATGCTTCTGTAGTTTGGACTTTATCTTCTGTTCTATATCATGGGAAGTGGACAGAAGGTGTTAAATTTGCAAGAAAACATGCTCTAGCACCAATTAGTTTCTCACCTGAGATTTTAGTGGAATGTGATTCTAAATCAGATGAAGAACTAGCAGAAAGAGTTTCTGAGTTGGCATCACTTGTGCAAGATTGTGCAATTTCTTCGACTAAAACGGGTGACCTTTCTGCATCAATGTCCGACTACCCTGACTACCCATGCACTGGTTTGGTAAGTATTGATTTGGTGTTAAGTCTAGATTGTTAATAAGCTCCTATTTGCTGTGCTTAAGAACCAAACAGTAGATAAGCTGGAGTTTAGGTTAACCTATAAGTTGTCTGAACCTGCCATTTGTATGGCACTTCTAAGTTGACATTTGACCACTGAATGCTGCTATCTTTCTGCGGACATGATATTCTTTTGTCCTGACTGCTTTATTTTTCTTTTGAGTGAGGCCTACAAGGAAAATGCTAAGGATCATGTTATAATGCCTCCAGTCTCATCCAGAGTGGTCAACCACCTTATATCTAGGTTACATGCCAAACATGAGATACTACTTAGGAGAAGCTGGCATCTTGTTTGCATTTAATTGAGAGTTAATTTGTCATCATGTAGATGCATGCAAACATATAGTTCATGTTAACACACTCTTGTCCAAGTTTTATGTCCACTTATTTTACATGCATATACTTTGTCCTACTTGCTGGGCTGTATAAGCAATAGCTTATTTCTCATCCCCAGAGCCATATGACAAATGTATGCTCATGCATATGTTGGGAGGGCACATGAGTGTGAGATGATCTTAGAGGAGAGCAAATATCCAACTGGCTCTGAATCTTTTCTATTAAAATGGGTCTGGGATGTTAATTTATAGAATCTTGTACCATCACTGTTTCTAGTGGGGATCTAGCTATCAGTGTGGGTGAATAATCCACATGGCTGTTGAAGAAAACATACATGTTGACATCTGTGCTAGTACATACTATTTGGATTGCGGCTGACATGGTTGAAAAATGTGGTTCTTCAGGTATTTGTACAGAAGAGGATGGCAGAACGTGTTGCTCATATTTTTAATGTGCTGGTGAATGGTATTGAATCTTATAAGGAGGGAAGGGAGAGTCCTGAGATTGACTATTACTTGCTTGGAAAGGGAGATCTGAGAGAGACTAGATTTGTTCTTGGCAAAGTTATTATGGACACAATGAGCAGTGGGCTTGTCCAGATGGGAACAGAGGTTCTTGAGGAGAAAAATCAGCTGTACATGTCTTATAATGAACAGAAGCCAGAGGCACTCGAAGAGGATTGCCATCCCATTCTTTATGAGGTGGTAAAACATCTGGTGGTTGCTAAGGAGGATAAAAAACGCAGTCTATCATCATTTAATCCTGAACTACAGCAAGAGAGGGGAAAGAAGCAGAAGTTGGTTGACATAGAGTTTGATCCTTTAGAGCAGGAGATTGCTAAGGAGAAGCAGAAAGAAAAGAATAACAAACACCAGGAGATAGCAAAAAAGCAGGAGATGGCTGAGAATGAGCAGCACCAGGAAATGGCCAAGAAGCATTTGAAAATGGTAGGGAAGGAGAATCTCCAAAAATCAGCTAAAAGGCAGGATAAAGTAGCTAAGAACAGTCATTTACCACAACAGAAGTTGGCCAGAAAGCAAAATGAGCAGCACAAGCTAGAAGAAGCAGTTAATCAGAAACCTAGTCGACCGTCATTATCCAGTCTCTTCAAGTGAATGTATCTTTCTGCTGTAAATTACTATCCAGTTACTTGGTTAGCATCACAGTGAAACTGACCTTTGACAATCACAGGTAAATTTCATCTCTCTGTGTGGCTCTCTCTTCCCCCAATTAGGCCACATGACTCAAATCTTCTTTCTTCTCCCATACAGGTCTACCACAAAGGGGCATGTCATCTTCCCCACTTCATCTCTCAATTACTGTGAACATTCTGCCCATTCTGATGGTTCCATCACATGGAAAGTTCCGGGTAATAATAGTAGTAGTCTTCAGTTCAAAGGCCATAGCAGATTGAAATAAATAGATTTGTGGTTATGTTTTGGAAAGTCTGTTAGTGAATGTCAGATATGACAGAGCCCGTCAAATGCTAAATACTGATTCTAAAATTCCCTTCAGATTGGAGGCTTCAGCATTGCATTGCCTCTTGTTTTCCTATTATTATTGAACTCTTAGGAAAGGAAATGGAAACGGAAAAGAAAGGAAAGGAATCACAACGGAACCAAAAAAAAAGGGGGTGGGGGGCTTGGCCCATTGGTGTGACCTTAAAAGGCCTCTGCTGTCACTGATTTAGAAGTTCCCTTTTGTTCTTACTAGGCTTGCCCCCGTCAGTGGTCCCCTGTATGAATAATGGAAGGGCCTGGCTCCTCCCCACTTGTGATTATTTCCAAAGTTAAAAAATGGTAAAGGTACACCTC
Organism: Vitis riparia; assembly: GCF_004353265.1. NCBI lineage: Eukaryota > Viridiplantae > Streptophyta > Magnoliopsida > Vitales > Vitaceae > Vitis > Vitis riparia. Next base: position 21,715,966 of record NC_048434.1, on the reverse strand, counting down.
ATTGTTTGATCAGTCAAATTCTAGCTACCAAGAACAAATACTTTGGCCAGGTAGTAGAATTTGAGAAGTAAAATTATTGAACTGAAGTGATACACTGATTTGGAGCCACCAAATTAATGGGCATGTCCTAAAGCTAGAAATAATCAAATGTTTGAAAGCAATGAAAGCTTATTTATTTTTCTAGACTTCCCCAGCATCTTTTCTTGCGCCTGAATTTCTGGTCGCTTCGCCAGAGCACCAAACCCAAAGTCTCCAGTAATAAAAGATAAATAAATACAAAAAATTAATTAAATAAAAGAGACAATAAAATTTTAAAAAAAAATTAAAATGCTTCTAGAATCCTAAAAAATTCTGAAAATTTAAATTTAATTAAATATATTAAGTGTTGTTTGGATATATTTTTTTATTTTTTGTTTTTAAAAGTAAAACTCGAGTGCAAAAATATAATAACTTTCATACAAAAATAGAAATTCATCCACGGATGCAGGAAAGTTATTTTCATACACATTTTAAAAAAACCATAAAATAGGAATCTAAATTTATTAAATATGAATTTCAAATTATTATCTAAAAATAATTAGTATTCTATGTAATTTTATTTTTGTCAAAGTATTACTTTCGAAATATTACTTTTTAATAATATAGATACTATATTTGACCATCCTGAATTTTACGGATGAATGTATGAAATTTGATTTTTTAAAAGATTCCTATTTTGTGATTATTTTTATATAAGGGTATGAAAACTTATTTTTATATTTTACATTTTAAAATTTAAAAATAATTTTAAAATGAAAAATAGAAAATATATGCAAATATTTTTATAAAAGGTTCATGAAATGTATATCTTTTAACCAAGCAAGAGATATCAAATAGATACTGAATTTCTATCTCCTTTTTTTTCTTTTACTGATTCACTGGATATTAATATTTTTTTAAAAATAAAAAATAAAATTAAGATTTAAATCAAAATTTAGCATTTTCTTAATATTTATTTTTAACGGTAAAAATATTTATATATCATATCTGTTGGATAAAAACATTGATAATAATGGATCTTTTATTTTTTTGTTTTTACAACGGATATATCTAACTGTAGAATTTTCCTAGAAAGTTTAACAGTAAAAAAAGCCGGATATAAAAAATAAATGAAAATCCAAATAACTTAGAAAACAAGAAGCATGACAGTCATGTGACCGTTAGGATAGACAAAAGTCATTCATACAACACACCTTAGGCAACAGATAAATTTCTAGCCGTTGCATTTGAAAATATATATATTTTAAGACAAACCCTATTGTCTCTGTCCAAACCCACTGTCCATTCTACCTTTACTTTCTGTTCTCTAGAGGGAGTCTAGATTGTATTATCTAGACTCAAAGCCCTCCTTCCACCCTTGATCTTCATCTCTTTAGCTGGTATTCTTCTTTTGAGTAAGGAAAAAATGTGCATTCCAGAGAACAGTCCAGTTTCTGGTTTGGTTGAACCCACAGTCCTTCAAGGTAATTGAATCTGGGTTTGATAGAGTTGGAATTCGTCTGGCTTTGGATTGTTTTTGAGGTTTGGGTTGTTTTGGTTTTTTCCTTACAGAAATGGGCAACAAAAAAGTTGTGCTTGAGACGAGACAGAATCGAAGAGCTTTAAGCGTGATTAGTGAGAATGTTGTGAGAGGTGGTGTTAGCAAGAGAGGCTTGTTAGAGTAAATAATTCTCTCTTCACCTTTTTGAAATTTTCTCTCTCTTGTTTTTTTTTCTTTTAGTATGGTTTTCTTGTGTTCGGAGATTAAATTTGTTGGATGTTCGATGTTGACGCAGAAAACAAGCGATTTGTGAAAAGAGGATACACGCTCCAGTGCAGCGTCGACCAGTTACAAGGTTTGAATGTAACCCATTTCACTTTTCATGGCATCCGAGTGGGTGTCTGAGGAACTTGAAAATTTTGAATTTTGAACAGTTCATGGTTTGATGGAGAAAGAAAAAAAAATAAAATTCCTACCCCTTAGCTGAGCCTGATGCAACTGCTTAGATGAGTTGAGGTCGAACTTGTAAGCCAAATACAACACAAATCCATCAAACCCTTGGTCTTGTTTTGTTGTTTTCTCTCATTTTCCTCGGTTTCCCTCGGCAGCCAAATGGGATTTCAGTGGATTTATTTGTATTTTTTTATGACATTTTATGTTCTAATGGGTCTCCTTTGATTTCATTTTGCTGCTACCTTATAGGAGGTTTGCTGCACAATTGGCGAGCAGGCAGCACTCTAACATTGTGGTACAGCTTTTAGCTCTCTGAGAGTCAATTTTCCCTCTTATTACTACACAATGGGGCTAACATTTTCTCGTCTTATAATGATGTTAGCAGGAACCTAAGAAACCCGAGTTATTATCCATATGGACTCCTGGTGAATCAGAAGATTGCGAAATTGAAGATGTGGAGGAGCACAAGGCAGCTCCAGATCATCCAGTACCCATGTTGGTGGAACAAACAGAAACCAAGATCGATGAGATGAATCAAGTGGTATATCTCTCTCCCACTAGAAACTACTCAATAATGCATCAAATAGAAAACCCATGAAGGAATGGCTGAAATATTTGCAGGAGGAGGTGGAAATGGAGGACATAGATGGGGAGCCTATCATGGATATTGATGGCCCAGATGCCAGGAATCCACTTGCAGTTGCTGAGTACGTTGAAGAGCTGTATGCCTACTATAGAAGGACGGAGGTAGCTCAAAACTCAATCTCATTTTATAGTTTCAGATTATAGCCTTTGATTCTGGGTGACCAAGGTTGACAGTAGGGTGTAGGGCAAGGATTTTTTTGACCTTTAGTTCTTTTGTTACAAAATTTAAACCCTAATGCAACTTGCACTTTGGATCCATTAGTACATTCAGGTTAAATTTCCTCAGAACTCCACAGATCTTATGCTTTTTAAAATATGCCCATATTTTCTGAATATAAGCCATTGTAATTTGAGCATCAATTCACATTGGGTTTGATGTCTAAACAACACTGATTTTATGCAGAGCTCTAGCTGTGTCTCTCCGGACTATATGGCTCAACAATTTGACATTAACCATAAGATGAGGGCTATACTGATCGACTGGCTTATCGAGGTATATACAAGTTTACTAAGTGGAGAAATGAGATATTGTCAGATCCAAAGGGGGCACTAATTGATGTATTTGAACCAAACAGGTGCATGATAAATTTGAACTCATGGAAGAGACATTGTTTCTTACTGTCAATCTCGTAGACAGATTTCTAGCTCAGCAGACGGTGGCAAGAAAGAAGCTTCAATTAGTTGGTCTGGTTGCTATGCTCTTAGCGTGCAAATATGAGGAGGTTTCTGTTCCAGTTGTTGCTGATTTAATAATTATTTCAGACAAAGCTTACACAAGGAAGGAGTTTCTTGAAATGGTACTCTTTTACTCTACTGCCATTAGGCTGGTGGTGGTCTGTTAGTGCGCTCTACTGCCATTATTCTCCTCTTTTTGTCAAATGAATAAACCCTTTTCTTAAAATAAATCTGCAGGAGCGATTGATGCTCAACACATTGCAATTCAACATGTCAGTCCCGACGCCGTACGTTTTCATGAAGAGGTTCCTCAAGGCTGCTCAATCAGACAAGAAGGTTGGTTCTGGTTCTGGTTCTGGTTCTGTTTATTTAATGAATCAACCAACATAGATTGCCTTACTGAGATTCTGCATTTAAATTTAAACCATGACCCAGATGGAGCTACTATCATTCTTCTTGATGGATGTTTGCCTGGTGGAGTATGAGATGCTGAAGTTCCCACCATCTCTGTTAGCTGCTGCTTCCATCTACACTGCTCAGTGTACTCTCTATGGTTTTAAGCAATGGGACAAGACTTGTGAGCACTACACCAGCTACACTGAAGATCAGCTTCTGTAAAGTCTTTTTCCTCCTCCCTCCTCCTCTCCCCCATTGTTCTCCTTTTCTGTTCAGTAATACCTGGAAAAAGTACTGATGGGGGTGCTGTTTTTTTGCCTTGATGGTGCAGAGAATGCTCAAGACTGATTGTTAATTTGCACCAAAATGCGGGATCAGGGAAACTAACTGCAGCTCAGAGGAAGTACTGTACATCAAAGTTGGGTTATACATCAAAATGTGAACCGGCTCATTTCCTACTGGGGACACAACAACAATAGGGCTATGTGTGTGTATGTATAGTTACTAATTCTCAGTGACTTATACAACTGGGTTCAATGGTGGGGGGAAGGGCGGTGGCTAACAAATAACACAACCCAGCAACTTGGGTTGCCCTGGAATGTTATTTTTATTTATTTATTTTATTTAAAATGTGGTGCAGCAGATGTTGCCTTCAATGTTTTATTCCAACAGTTCCATTGGACAATAATTCAATGAATAAATACCAATTTTCTCAATAATACCACCTGTTTGGGTGTGCTTCCATTTTGTATGAATCTAGATGGATCTCTATTTAATCCAAAGGGGAAAAATTGAACTTTAATTTTTTGTACTTGGGAAAATTCTATTTGAATAAAAGCTATGGCTTGGTTGCCAAGAAAGAGAGAGGAAGGAAAAAGTACTAGGAAAATGGAAAGCCACTTTGAACTTTTGACCTCAATTTTAACCTTTTTAAACCTCAAGATACCTTAGGACTTGTATTTTAATGATATTTAGGACACCTAGAATTTGCCTATTTTAAACAAGAAAATTTGGATATTTGAAATTATTTTTAAAAATAAAAAACTATTTTTTGATAATATATTTTAATATTTTTCTTCTTTTATAGACTATTTAAAAAAAGTATGAGTTTGGAAAATAATCCGAAATAAAAGGGCAGATAAAAATGATTTTTAATAAATATTTTAAAATATATAAAAAAATTCAAAAGAATTCTAAAAATAGATTTTTGCTCTAAAAAAAAATATATATTAAAAATTATTCCTAAACAGCCCTTACCTTCATAGCGCTCCACTATATATAGTACACCCTGGGTCTGGCCATCTTCACGCCAAAAACCCCTCCTAGCTCTTTTTTCTCTCTCGCTCAACACTCCCAGTAAGCATGGCAACGGCCACCTCGCCAAATTCTCTTCTTCTCCAAAACCCTAATCGTTCAACAACCATACATTTCCTCAAAAACCCTAATCCGGCACGCGTTAATGTCTTCAATCTCAGCCCTAGTCGTCGTAATAAGTCTATCTCCATCACCTGCTCCACAGCCCAAGTCGAACGCCCACCTTCCAACGCCCAATCCTTGGATCGGGTCTTCAATTTTGCGGCCGGCCCGGCAACGTTGCCGGAGAACGTGTTGATGAAGGCCGAGTCGGAGCTCTACAACTGGCGCGGATCGGGCATGAGCGTCATGGAAATGAGCCACAGGGGTAAAGAATTCATGTCCATAATCCAAAAGGCGGAATCGGATCTGAGGGCTCTGTTGAATATTCCGGAGGAGTACGCCGTTTTGTTCTTGCAAGGCGGTGCCACCAGCCAATTCGCCGCCATCCCGTTGAATCTATGCAAACCCGATGATCCGGTGGATTATGTGGTTACTGGGTCATGGGGGGACAAAGCTTTCAAGGAGGCGCAGAAGTTCTGCAAGCCCAGCGTGATCTGGTCTGGGAAGTCTGAGAAGTATACGAAGATTCCATCTTTTGATGGGTTAGAGCAGAACCCAGATGCTAAGTACTTGCATATTTGCGCCAATGAAACGATTCACGGAGTTGAATTCAAGGACTACCCGACCCCCAAAAACAACGATCGTCTTCTTATTGCGGATATGTCTTCAAATTTCTGCTCAAAGCCTGTGGATGTGTCCAAGTTTGGGTTGATTTATGCCGGAGCTCAGAAGAATGTGGGTCCATCTGGGGTCACAATTGTGATTGTCAGGAAAGATTTGATTGGGAATGCACAAGAAATCACTCCAATCATGTTCGATTACAAGATCCATGTTGAGAACAATTCACTGTATAACACCCCTCCTTGTTACGGGATTTATATGTGTGGATTGGTGTTTGAAGATCTGTTGGCACAGGGAGGTTTGAAGGAGGTTGAGAAGAAGAACATAAAGAAGGCCCAGATTCTGTATGATGCCATAGATGAGAGCAATGGGTTCTACAGATGCCCAGTTGAGAAATCAGTGAGGTCGCTGATGAATGTTCCATTTACATTGGAGAAGTCAGATTTGGAAGCCGAGTTTGTGAAGGAGGCTGCAAAAGAGAAGATGGTACAGCTGAAGGGGCACAGATCAGTGGGAGGAATGCGGGCATCCATATACAATGCCATGCCTTTGGCCGGTGTTGAGAAGTTGGTTGCTTTCATGAAGGATTTCCAGGCAAGGCATGCTTGATCCTGGAACAATAATAAATAAAAGTTGAGATCAATGCACTCAAAAACTACTAGAGTTTGTAGGGATTTTTGTCCTTGTTTTGTCCCTTTTGTTTGTTTTTTTATCCATGTGGGTAGGTGTGGTGTCTGGGGATTCATTTACCCACATTCACTCACTATGCGTTGTATCCTAAATCCAGTGATATAGATTTCCGTATCCATATCATTGAGAAAGCAATGTTTTTCACCTTAATTTTTCTAGCTCTCACAATTTGGATGGGTTCATTGGGCTGTGAAGCCTCTTTATTTGTGAAAGTAGAGCACTTTTTATGACTTGAATCTTTCTGCTGCTGTCTACACCTGCTTTGGATAATAACAAGTTTGTCCCAGTTCTCAGTGATTTCAAGTTCCAAACATTTATTTGAGAGATATTCTTTCGACCGGACAACTCTGTCGTCGGTGGGTTGAATCCACGGCGAGATTGGGAGTTGCTTATATGAGTTATTTCAGCAACCTACACATCACAGACCAACCCCCGCCCTGACCCACTACCACCAACCCACAAACCCCCGCTCTGGCAATTGTGAAAATGACTGATGACTTGTAAAAGATACTAGATACCCAGTATCTCCCATAGGATCCTCCAGAACCAGAGTCATAGTTTTGCTTCCTTGTTGAATTTGAATACCAACTTGCCCACTTGGACCCTGTGATAGAGACGTTACATGGCATCTTACATAAAACAAAAGAATCTTGTGTTTCCAGGAAACCAGTTATTGTTTAAAAACAGTGGGTTTTGCTAATATTTCAATGGTTTTTGAAAGCGCCTAAGAAGTAAGAACTAATTGATCCAAGGTTTGAATTTTTTCCAACTTACATAATAGATCTGAATGTGGGGATGTCCCACAGGGTCAGCAGCCTCCAGTTCAGCCCAAGGGTTTTATCATCATTTGCCATGTAATTCATTCCATGATATGGATCATCCTTCTCTTATGTTTTTTTTCCTTAACATTTTACATAAATATTTGCACCTCTTTTATTTTTTAGATGAAAAGAGAGCACAAAACAAAATATCTGCTATTTCGATTAAAAGACGAGTTACAATAATATTTGAAACCAAACTTTATAATATTTTAAAGAAAATTTGACCTTCAAATGATCAACTCTATATTACAAATACTTTTCTTAGTTAAATAGTCCGCTCTCTAGTTACTTCCCTCCTTATGAATATAATGACAATTGTAAATATTTAGATTTTAAGATAACTTTCAAATATCCTTTATTAAAAAAATAATAAAATTATAAATATTATTATTTTTAATATAACAATTTATTACTATTTTTGAATCATTTTCAATTTATAAATTTAAGAACCCATTGTTTTTTTTACTGTTAGCACACCATCCACATAACTGTTGAAGCATTTCCTGTATGATTACTTGCAACTATTTTTATAATTCTATTAGTCTCTAATAATATATAATGACGCACTTTTATTCTCAATTATTGAACCATTAAAATTTAATTTAAATCTTTCGTTAATGGGAGGAATCCAAGGAATCAAATTTTCAACTATACAAGGGATATTGTGTCCTTCATCTAGAAGATAGGAGCCAATAGCATATTCCTCTAGATTTTGAAAGTTTAAGGTAGTTTTTTCAATATAAGAAAGGGATTAGAGTGGTTCTTCATAAATGCTATATGATTTCTATGAATTCACACCTTCCGCAATTTTGCACCTCTTCAACAAAAGCATATTGCGTATTTTGTAGCAAAACAATCCAATTAAAATTTTCCTTCCCTCAAAATTTTTCGGAAATTAAACAGAGCTAAAACTTCAATAGCAAGCTTCTAACTTGTAAAATGGAGTTTGCCTTCCAGATGAATGAAGACTTGCATCATTGCAGCTAATCCATTCGATGGAACTACCAAACATCGAGTGCCTACATTGGTTCTGCAGATGGATGAAGATAGAGAGGGGACAAGAAATCTATCTCTTTGTAAAAAGATACATGTAATTCTTGCCTAAGTAGTTCACTAAAACACGCTCTATTACTTCTGCAATCGCTTTACATCAAAAAGCGAAGCATCGGGAAAAAGGGTAAAAGAAATTGCTTGTGTAGCTTCCAAGAAGCAAAACCCAAATAGCCGGAAATGTTTATCCTCCCTCTCTTTAAATCTGATGTTTTTCACTCTCTCCTACTTCATTTTTTACAATAAACTGGCAATTTAGTGTTACAAAATAATACAAGATTTGCCATGGCTGCATCTTCACTTCTCAGTCTGCAGGCAGAGTGGTCAGTACTAATGCAGCTGGATTGCAGATGCAAATAATTTTAACCAGATCAGAAGAATTCTCTATTGCCAACATTCCTGCTGTTATGAAAATGAGAATCTTGAGAAGAGAGAACGGGCAGATCCTGGAGCATCACTTGCAGGAGTGGGAGGAACTTCCGTTGAGGAGTGGTATGCTTGATGGCACTTTTGCATCTGCATTTGCATAAAACAACGAGTGGTTCATCAGAAAACTTTGATAAGAAGTTACTCAAAACAAAAAAAAAAATGGGACTTTAAAATTAAACACCACAGTGCTGAAGACATGAAAAATTGGGTTGCCAAACATGAAATCTGGACGGATGCTAAACAGCATGACAGCATCCTAGCTTAAACAGTGTTGAGCATGCAAATGCACTGGTGTGTTATTGCACAGGAGACAGGCGACAAGAGCAATAATCTGTGACAGGTGAATAGGTAAGCCATTTGGTATTTACCCATCTGACCCACATACTATAAGAAGTTCAATAGAGCTCTCTTTCTGCAAAAGGTAAAGTTAACTGAAAGGCTCTCACTGTTTCACATTGCTCAAATATCACACAGTAGATCAGAGCAATTGCTAAACCTCTATATTCCAAGTTCTGCAGGCTAGTAATGCATCCTCAATATCATGCAAAGGACATCTGAGTAGTAAGACTAGTTCAAGATTTCCCATGGTAATGGAGTAACAAGAGGAAAGAGAGAGCTTCACCTCCTCAGGACTGAATTGAAGAAGCATTCCAACCACAGGTAGCAGAGCCTCCACTTCTCCTGTTTAAAAAAGTTCATCTGGGTTAAATTATTCTTTTACAAATATCAGTATCATCTACTCTAGAAAATTAGCGCTTCATCAATCTAATGGAGAAAAGAAATCGGCTAAACTTCTAGTTTAGAGATTTTCAGTCCTTTTACACAGGTACCTGTCTCAAGAAGCTTTAAGATAACATTTTTCAAATATGTCATATCTACACCTTCCCTCTTCTGCATTCTTTCCATGTTCCGGAATTCTTCCTTTAACATGGCTTCCTTCATTCATGAAATTTAAAATTGTGTTAATATGAGAAATGAGTGAGCTAACAAGATAAACAAATTCAAACAATTTTTTATTTTATTTTATTTATTAAAGATAAAATGATAATGAGAATTGAGGTATGGTTAAACCTTTAACTAGAACACAAGACCAAAAGACACAAAGACAAAAGCTATAATAAAAAATATATTAACCTCACATGGTTCACATACAGGATGCTAAATTTCAGAGGGAGGGCAGATAGAATTAGTTCAGTGAGAGAACGCAATATAACAGCAAATTATCCCAAGATTTGAAAACCTTACTGAACTATTCAGAAATCCAAGTTCCTAATACCTGCTGACTGTGGAGACGATTTTCACGTTCAAGCTCCTCAATTTCCTCCTGATATAAAACACGTATCAGAAACGATATAATAGAAAATTAATTAAAGTAAGAAAAGGGGATGGCTTACTTGAAGTGCTAGAATGTGTCTTTGTGACTGTGCTAGCTCTTCCTCTCTCTGAGCCTGTTGCCTTGCCAAAAGCTAGAATTCAAAAGGGAAAGAAAATGTTTAGGAGGCTTCTCAGCTAAAAATATCTATTTGAGTATGAAAAGTGGTACAACTAATTTTTAAGGATCACAAACCACACTAAATATAGATATATGTAGAACCTAGAGGTACCAGAGCCTATAATATTATTAACTTGAACCATAGGTGCCATGAAAGAAAGTGGCAAGTAATAATGAGTAAAGGAAATAGAAATGTCCCTGAAATTTTTTACTTAATACAAAAAACAAGCAGGATACAAACACTTTTAACAGGGAATTGAGTGAAAGAGAATGGCTAGTGGAAAAGAGCTAAATAGAAAGTAAATTATAGTATATACAAGTCACCAAGATGACCAACACATCTTGTTTAACCAATGAGTCTATTGCCAATATCCAACTGTTATACCAATCATTTTCCCTGGATTTTTTGTATTAGTTCATTCCCACTTTTTGTTATCTTTATTGTCATGGTGATGTTTATTGTGATCATCAATATTTTAACCTTAGGGTAAAATAAAAAATTTATTTCCCACATGTTTCAGGGTTTCTTCTAGATATTTTCTGCCTTACAAGATATTTAGAAAACCATTAGGGGAATTTTTTAAGTTACATTGAATTTTCAAGGAACTGTCCGCCCTCATGAAGGTTTCTAAGTAACTACTTCATTTATGGCTTCTGAGGATCATCTACAAGAATATGTCTGAATGTATGTACATATACACTAGCAAATCTTGTTTGGAAAGAAGGTTATTAGTGGATACATTAAGAGAATGAGGAAGGGTAATGAGCACAAAAACTGCAGCAAAAGAAAAATGAATTTCCAGTTTCACAAGTAATATCTACAAATCAGCTGGCTCAATCGGCTATTTTCCTCTTTCAGAGATCGCTTAATCTTTCCTACCTTTCACTTAACAACCATAAACAAACACCCACCCCAACACCACCACCCCACAGAAGCTGAAACTTGCTGTATTGTGCATTGGGAAAACCTATGATTGAACTTAACAAATTAGAAGTTACTTGATAAGGGAATTCTTAGAATAAGATATTCACCAGAATCTGCTGTTCTGCTGCAGAGGTGCTTGAGTTCGGTGCTTCCTGTTTGTGGAAGGCTGTCAATACCAATTGAAAATTCAGAACATTATAAAAGCAATGAATTAATTTGCAACAATACAAAAAAAAGCTTCAAATTTGTCTAATTTAGAAAAGCAATAAGCAAGTGTGACCAGAATTGTCTTAATACCTGTGTTGTAATTGTCATTGTGGTAAGCCTGGGATCATTTACCCCAATGTCAGTCCAAGGATCATAAATATGGAAAATTGGTCCATGAAAAAGTTAAACTAGCAAGGTTTACAAATATAAAAGAGGGAAACATACAGCTGGTCTTGATTCTAGAGATTGTTGAAGAGTCTTATTCTCATCTAAAAGTTTAGATATCTCGTTGTCTTTTCCTTCAATCATTCTTTCAGCCAGATCACGGAATGATTCATGCTCTGCCTACAAGGTATGAATCTAATTAATACTAGAACAAGATATCTGATACTCATTATCCAGATTCCATACTACAACATACAATAAAGAGGCAAGGTACCTTCAATCTTTTATACTGTAGATTAAGCTCTTCTAACTCTTTCTGTAGTTCTTGTCCGGAAGACACTTCGTTTTGAGCAGCCAATGCTTCGCACCTCACTGTAAATCATTCCAAGTACAATCTTATTTTTAAGCTCAATGAATCATGCGGGTCATTCAGGAAAACAAAAGGAAAAATAAAAAGAAACATCATTCAGCTTAGTATGGATTAATTACATCGCCAAGTTTCTTCCAAATTCTGAAGGTTTATCTCCCATGCTTCTTTCTCTGATTGATATCTGGCATTAGCAGAATCAAGCTTCTTTTCTATGCTCTTAATCTGCTGCTTGGCACTACTAAGAGCCGCATCTCTGAAATGAATGTGGAATTGAAAAAAGTCTTAAGCTAATAGATTTACACTGCACAAAGTTCAATTCATTTTCCACGGTTGTGGATCCAAAGAACATCATTCTACTTAGCGATGGGAGGCTGCAATACAACAAATAGTAGACACCTAGATTCGTACAACATCAAATTAGCAAAGCTTCAGTGGAATTGACAGTTCATGATGAGGTCAAGTATTCAATGTTCAGTACAGAAGAAGATTTAAATAGAAAAGTGAATTTTATCAAAATAAATATCAAGGAAAAGGAAATGAAGCACTTGATAAGGATAGATCAGACTATCTTAAAAAAATCAGTCCATTGCCTATAATTTTGTTGCAAGGCTTGTGCCATATTGGTAGTATACAAGAGCCAAATGCACAATCACGCATTGTTCACAATGTCCTCCATTTGTCATTAAATCTTTAGTTTCAACAATAATTTTGTGCACTACTCACATGAACTTGTTATTTACCAAAATAATTTTTTTTCAGCATGGATATTTATTTAAGCTAGAAAATGCTGCTGTTTATAAAATAACAATAAGATTAGCTGGGCTTCATGAAGCAGAGCCTTGGGCAAACAATAAACAACATAATTGGTAGGATGCAATAAAGTGTGAAAAGACTGGGAAAGGTATCATTGAAAGTGAACACACAGGTAATCATCCCAATAGGTCAAACATGGCAGAACAGCTGCCCATTTAGTCATGTTCAAAAAACCATCTAGGTCAGAGATACTCAAATTCATTTTGTTTAGATACCCATCTTGGCCTTTTCCTTTGGCCCATGGTAGGTATAAACAGGTGTGGCTTGCTTGGCTTAAGGTTGGCCTTAGTTCAGCCACAAGTTTGGCTTGCAGAACGGAATTTTCAATTGATTGGCCTACAAAACCTCTTATAGGTTGTTTCTCACCATTCGATAGGCTTGGGCAGCCCTTTTGAGCTGTTTGGTTTATCCCTCTGACATTTGATTTGGTTCATTGTTTGGCTCCCTTTGATGACTTGTACTTAAGGGCAGCACAGCTATTGAAAACTAGCTGCTAGTATCTATGTCCAGTTTTTGGTTATCACAGGCACATTTAAATAGAATGCATACAAGTTATTTTTCAGGAAAAGGTGCCATCTTTACTTTGCTTATTCAAGGAATCAATTCAATGGTGATAGTGAAATAACAGAAAATATCCGAGATAAATATGGGAATAACTACAGAGTAATTCAAATAAAAAAAATGCAAAAGCCCTTAATGGGCTTCAGCATCATGTTACCTTGTTGCAAGTTCTTTATCATGATTAGCCAAAGCATCCTGAAGATCTCGAAGAATCCTGTCCCTTTCTTCTGTTGCCAACAGTATTTCTTTTTCAGCCTCCTAAAATTACAAGAAACATGATAAGTAGCCAAGTAATTTGATTAATTTTTGCCTCAGTTCAAGCGTTTCTTCATATTATAAGATATAGGCAACCATAAACACATACTTTTAGAGCTTCTTCTTGAGCTTTGAGTTGTTCAGAGTCCTTTGCTGCAGCAAGCTCTGCTTCCTTCTTTTGGAGAAGTGCATGAGCACGGACCTTGTATGAAGAGAAGTCACTTTCTAGACGCTTAATCTGCAAGATATAGAGTGAGAGGGCAACATATTAGGACGGATTATAATTCAGAAAATATTTACACTAATAAAATGTTTCATAAGAGAACTAGTATTTGTTAGCAAAATCTAGTCATCAGTGCAGAGTAGTTTGACTGTGTGATGATCCCAATTCAAAGGGGGTTAGGGGTTGCAGAATATCATAAACTGTTAGTTAGAACTGTCTATTGGCTTCATTGACAACCATGAATCAACATCATCAATTATTTTACTATAAGAGAACCCATTAACTTTTTTTTTTTTTTTTTGATAGGTAAATAGGAGAATATATTAAAAAGTGCGAGCAATAGGCACAACCAAGTACATACGTAGTATATAAAAACCTAAAAGGAAGCAAGAGAAAAAAAGGGCAGAGCTAAAACAAACCACCCAAACAGCATCCAACCCCAACACCCTAGAAAATTTGTATATTCTAGGATGGACAAGAAGCTGCCCGAGAGCCCTTCTCTAACCAAAAACCATCAACCAAGCTGGGAATGAAGACAACAACCTCAAAGTGAGAGGACTAAAACCCCATTGCTCCCCCCTTTCCCCTTATTGAGTGAGGAGAGCAATTGTATTTCACCAACCATTCAAGCTTTTGGATTTCCTCTCTAGATAAGTAGACGAAAAATTCCTACTTGACCTTGAAACCTTAACCCCACATCCTTTTCTTGACTCCATTTTCCTCAAAATAGAAGTAATTTCCTTTTCAAACCCCACCACTGGCAACCCCAAAAAAACTACTAAAATCGGCAAACTAACTAGGAAGACTCACAGAGCTAAGCTCCTCCCCCTCCAACATGCAACAAGCCTCCAACGCTTAGTTGACCTTCAACTCCTCAACCCTACCCACTAACTCTTTACTTGAAGGACCCTTCTCTTCATTCCCCTTTAGATCTAACAACCTTCCGTCTTGGAGCATCATTTGAAGCAGTCGAAGATCCGAAAGAAAAAGTCCCCAAAGGGAGGCGCCGCCCTTTCCAAACCTGTCAACCCAACATCAAGAGCGAGAGGCCCAACTGGAGAAAAAGAAGGCAAAGGGGGGGCGCCTACTTTCAAAGCCAACCACTTCAGCCAATAGGGTTTCATTCACCCCCAAAACCTACCCTACCAGACCCTAAACCACCGCCTTTAAGAGAGGATTGGTGAAGAGCTCCAAAGAGGAAGCAAGATCACCAACATTAAGGTTCCTCTAATGCCCTTCTTGGGAACTTATAACTAGGGTTCCAAAATATAAAGGTTGGATATCTGACAACCTAAACTTAGGAAGCCCAACTTGACTCCTTTTAGTTAAACTTAAAGGGGCTTTGGGCTAGCCTAAGAAGAAACCAAGGGCCTCACTAGCATAATAGGGCGGGCCTTCTAGTCCCCCTTTTCTCCAAGGGGCCTAAATAAAGTTGAGGCCCATTAGAAAGGCTAGCAACCTCAACGACCGCCCCACTAGGCCCACAAGCTACACTACAAGTATAAGGATGTGACGTTGAAGACCTATCAATCCCCATTCTTTTAGCAATAGTACCTCCCCCCACTTTACAGAGCACAATGGGTTTTCCTTCGACACCTGGGCTACCACCTTTTCAGAGCACCCTCCTTCCACTCTCTCTCTGGTGCATAACCTAACCACTCCTTCTCCATCCACCCTTTCATTATAACCTAGAGAAGGCACCTTACTCTACCAGGGTGGGATCTCCCACCATAGTTGAACCGCAAAGCAAGAGGTTCCCACCACCAACAAAGAACTGGGAACTTTCCACCTACTAATCCCAACCAAAACTCTAGCCTACTGCAAGTTCCTATGCTCCATCATGTCCTCATCGATGGCCACAAATCTTCCACTAGCTTCCCTTATTCTTTTAAACAAACCTTTTCCCCAAAGATGCAAGGGGAGTCTCAAAATCCTTACCTAAACTTCATGATCGTCCTTTTCCTCCTTAAGGCACCTAACATAAGGGTTCCACCACTAAAAAAAAAAAGCTTTTTCCATTGAAACATTTTACACTCGAGTGAAGCACCCTCTCAGCTTCACCAACAACTTTGAATTCAAAAAGGATGAGGGACCCTCCTAACAAAGTCAAGTGGAGCTTCCCTTTCAACTACCATCTAATCTGAGCCCAATTTCTCAAAGCAAGGAGGTTTGGGGTCTGATCAGAAAGCTCCCCCCCTCTCCCCACCCTCCCTTCAATCTTCTCACAAGGATCCTTTTCAGATCTTCCTCATTTTTGTCAAACAACTCTTTCTTGATTTCAATCCACACAACATTCCATTGCTCAGTTGAACCAAAGGACACCGCATCTGCTATCAAATTCTCTTTCCTTTCGCCACCCTCACTATGGGCCAACATCTTCCTATAAGAAGCAAAGGACTCCTCCACCTTCCATAGGGCCAGGGAGACACCAAGGTTTCTTAGCTTGTCAGACAAAATCTTCCACCCCCTAAAAATCCCCTTGCTTCAGGAAACACTAAGGAGAACCTCTTCTCTTCCACTGACCAAATAGTGCAAAACAAAAACCGTCTTGCTCTATTACTACGCAACTCCAAGTAACGTTTACCCCCTTCCACCCAAACCTTTCTAAAGGGTTCCCCATCCTTAATAATTCAATAGGTCTCAACCCCTTCCACAAGCAAAGCCAAGCCCTTTCAACCTTAACTTAGCTGATACTCTAGGCCCTTCACCTTCCCTAAGAGTGGAACACTTGGACTCTCATTAGATACCACTAGCAAAACCATCAATTAAAGCAAACAATCAGTATGTCCATCAAATTAAAGCACAGAGCCAAGACCATCCTCATTCAAAAGTCTATTGAATGAAACTAATTTAGATATATTCTTCATTGGCCAACACAAAAAATGTAGATAACCCTTTTTCCCCTCACTTTTGGATGAGCACTTGGAATCTCAAACATCCCCACTTGAGTCCAAAATAAAAGATTTTAGCCCTTATAAAAAGAAAACTAATTCCTGAACCATTTCGTGCTCATGTCACATTGAGGTACTGCAGAAGAAATAACTGCAAAGTCTGATCAACTATATTGTAACACTCATTTGTTTGTAGAGACAGAAAGAAAGAGCACAGCCATTTGCAGATAAAAGCATTCAGCTATATTTCCTTCAAATAGAAACCCTGATAATGAAACTTGAAAGCTTTTTTACCCTGTCCAAAGAAGAACACTTCAACAGTTTAATTCAATTTTCAATATTGTATAGCTATGCTACCTAAAAGATTAAACTGTAGTATCCAGAAACAGGTGGTAGAAGTGACATTTGCAAGGAAATGGCAGCTCTCTACTTCTGTGGAACTTGCAGATCCATCTTCAAACATAATGTTAATAGGCAATTGCTATCTTCTTACTTCAGTGGTTTCAATAGAAGTAGGTCACAGGGGGCAACCCATTTCCAGCAACTCTCAAATGGTACATGCCCTTAAGTCTCAAGGAAACATTCTGATCTAATGAGGCAAATCTCAATGATCAAGAGGGAGAGTTCATGCCCCAAATGAGAGCATCCTCTTCAAACCATTTCATTTTCAATAACTATCTAATCATATCATTCTGAGATACAGAAGTAAAAATTAATCCACCAAGATATAAGCTTAATCTCAACCCAGAGAAAAATGGAAACCTAGTTGCTTTCTCAAGGAATAAGAATGATTATTTTTGCCTTATCACAGTCAACAATTAGTAAGTTAGATTCTCACGCCTCCTTTCTTGGCATGGATGAAAGATTAGATGTGAAAAAAAACTGAATACCTCCTCCTTGGAAGCCATTAATTCAGCATCTCTTGTACTTAGCAGCTGGGTTTGAACAGACAATTCTAATTCCAGCTGACCTGCCAGTAAGAAAGCATGAAAACTATGTTTTCTCAAATATAACTAATCAAATGAAAATCACAGTGAGGTAAACAAAAACAGAAAATACTTCTGATCTTTGCTGCTTCAATTTCAGCTCGTATGCAGTTACTTTCAGCAAACTCCAGTTTTGTTTTCAGTGCCTGGGAGGCAGCTTCCCAACTCTCTTTTTCTTTCTCCTAAATGCATCACACTAAAAAATGTTATGCATGCAGGCTAACAAAGTATCCAATGGCTGAGGAAACTTCAATAAGATTTACATGGTTGGTGCTAATGTCATTTGGAAATTAATGGTCAACAATATGGTTTGACATCAAATACAAAGTATTGTATTTGGCATCAAATATAAAACATTATAAAAATTTAAATTACCAAACTTAAACACACAAATTGGAATGAAAAATAAACAGAAAAAACATCATAGATATTAGGATGCTCAGCTCCTCCCAGCAGGTTGGTAAGGCATTTCCTCTTCAGGGAGGAAGCAGATGGGTGGCTGCTAGATTAAATGGGGGAACCTTTTGGAGAGTGACTGCAATATGATTTAGCTTGAGTCTAAACAACTCCACCTTTAAATGTAAAGGCCACATGTTTAGGTCAAGTTTAGCCATCAAAGAGAAGGGAAGAATCCTGTTTATTTAAAGAGCATGCTTCTGACATCAGTCTAGTTTCTAGAATGAAAAACTGTCAAAATTTGGAGCTCCAAAGTTCAATTATTATCTTGACAAAATAGTTATGGACACAGGTCAAAAGGCAATATCAAAACTATGTCAAAGTGTACACACCGAGCACGGTGAGGAAAAGGAATTACTATCTAATTCCTGATCAATATTAAGATAGTCTGAATAATCAATGTTAGAACTAGGAAGATTGTCTACACTGGAGTGAAGGGATTATAGTCTGGACAGTACAGAAAACTATCCATATGGCAAATTTTTAACCTAATAGCTTAGGCAGAATCCTTTTTGGTAAATGGCCAACACATTAAGCACATTGAAAAGCTATAACTGGCATTTAATTTTTAAAAGAAACCTGTTTTAAAAGGGAAGTATTGACTTTGATTTCAATTTCATTTTGGCAGAAGAATTGAATGCAATCAATGTGCTAGACAGCAACTACAGTCCATATTTTTAAACTTATGGGGAGCAGATTCTCAAGGAAATATCATATCTAAGTTATATAACTGGCTAAGGTCTGAAAACAACAAATTAAGCTAATTTTGGAAGGGAGATGGTGAAATTGATTATAGCCAACACAAGATAACCTTCTTCTAAATGGATGGAACTTCATCATTCTGCCAATCCAATTTATCAAAGTTATGACCATACTCAATGATTAATCACCCATCCACAAGCTCATGACCAAAATCATTTGTAAAATATTTAGAAAAGAAAATTCACATAAGGCCCCTTAATGTAAATGAGAAAGTGACATTTACTCTTACTAAAAAGTTTGACTCATACATGCTCATGCTTCAGGTGAACAAGCTCCCCTTTTACGGTTTCCATGGCAGCTCTAAGTCGTGCTGCTTCACCGCTTGAAGCTGCATCCATCTCTGCAATCTTTGACTCTTTCTCAGCAATTAGCACCTGAAATAACATATTCAGTGAAATGTTGAGTTCCATCATCAACTAAACAATTTCTGGAGTATCCAGCAACAGTTAGCTATAAACCTATGAGATGGACAAGCCAAAAGAAGAAAAAATATGAAGACAACGGCTAGAAGTCCATCACTACTGTTTCATTATACCCTATTGAATATCAGTGTGCCTGACATAACTAATAATAATTCACTCTTTCCGTGCTGAAAAGCCATGACATATTAATTAATCATTGTGTCGCATTTTGATGATTTGAGCAAGAAGATCATGAACACAGAATTATAATTCCTTATACTGCTGCTTCTTTTCTATTCCTGAAAAGCAGCAAGCATAACAAAACCTTATAACATTTACTCACCTGTAGAGAAGAAATCGTTTCAGTTGCTTTGGTTCTTTCAGATACTGCATCAGCAAGTTGAGCTTCCAAACTCTCTACTGTCTATGGAAGATAAGATAGAGAAGGGAAGCTAAGATACATTTGGTAGCACCAAAAGTAACCAGAGAGAAAGAAACATGGACAATCTTAATGGTTAACAAAAGAACCATATTTTAGGCATCTGCATGCAAATTTACCTTCTGGTGCTTAGCAGAAAGCTCAGCTATTGAAGCTTGCCTTTTTTCTTCTGCAGCTTGTAATAACCCTTTCATGTCTTCCAACATCTGAAAAATAATCAATTTGACAAACAGATATGGAAGGGATCTTCAGTTCTCTTCATTTGGAATACTAAGAAACGAATATATGTACTGAGTGTATGTGTGAGCACACCTATGTTAAGGTTTCTGCACAAATTCATTCACATGTTTATTTGTATGCAAGTTTTTCTAGTTGCATTAAATAACAAGATGCACTGAGAAGCTGAATTTTCAGTTATGCAGTATGGTAGAGCAATTGAACCTCAGGAGAACACGATTATTTAAAACTGGTTTAGGAGTTTCAATACCTGATCTTTCTCCATAAGTGACTGTTGCAAGGTCTCAATGGCATTCTCTTTGGGTTCAAATGAACGGCGCAATTCATCAATTTTGTCTCGAAGTCTGGAAGTCAATGACATTGTTAGAAACTTTAAAATGTGAAAACAAGTAACAAACATGATCTTCAAGGAAAGCATAATTAAAGTGTATTTTCCAAGAAATCAGTTTAATCACCTTCACAATGCTACTATTTGCTTATCAAGGAAGAACATAGATTATTCTGCTGGAAGATATTTGAACAAAAATAAAAATGAAATATCTATTGGTTATTGTTGCAGGTGAGGAAGAAGGTTCCTGTTAAGCTACCAAATAAAAACAGAAGCTTAAGGTGTTAGGTAATTGACCAACAATGTATTTCAAGCTAACTTAAACTAAAGCCCTAGCGTCCACTCCTCTTTTGGTTTGCTTGTGGGTTTAATTAAATGAGGGAAACAAACAGTTGGGAGGTTTAAACTTATGATCTTCTGTAAACCTACCATGTTAAACTGCCCGTCAAAAAAAAAAAAAAAAAAAAAAACTATGTTAAGCTACCAAATTAACTTAAAAGTTTAAATTGTTAGTAATGGCTAAAAATGTACATCAAGATGACCTGGACTTAAATCCTAATATATGTTGCATGGATTTGGGTGCAAGTATCACTGCCAGCATGTATCTAGGTGTTTGATCCTTCACACCTCCAAATTTAGGATATGAGGACTTAGGTAAAAAGGATCCCTATGATGGGGACACACACTTGAACAAGGCCATAATAAAAGAGAGAAAAAAGAAAATTTATTGAAAATCAATCAAAAGTAAAGATATTCTTCATAGAAATTTCTTCTCTTTTCGCTTTTATCCTTGTCTTTATTTTTTATCATGTCCGGATATTTTTATATAAATCTCTTTCTATATGCTAAGGAAGTTAAAAAAATAAAAATTAAAAAGGGAACTCAAATAAAATCAAACAATAATATCTAAGGCAAATTAGGAGTATCTAACAAGGATCTCACATCCGTACCCAAATTATATCCCCTATCAACATAGGCATGTGGGTGAAGTTGAAGAGTTCGGTTATCATAGGTCCTAGAGGTTCCTCATCGAGAAAACCTCTTGGAGCTCCATTGATGGACTAAATCAATAAACAATTGAGAGAAGCACCTCACATACCTCCCTCACCCCCTGAACTCATACACATAAACACATACAAAAACTAGCAGAGTTCAACTCTACAATATCATGCTTTTGGTCTTTATGAACAAAAAGTGAAAATTAGTATGTAAAAGTATCTATAAATATTAATTATGCAAGGGAATAATGGATATAGTTCTCAGTTTAGGAACAATGAGATTATACTTATTGTTTTCACTTCGTAATTGTTGCCTCTCTGCATCTATGGCTCTCAATGCTTCATTTGCTTGTTGTCGTGTGCGCTCGAGCTCCTGCTGCAAAGAAGACTGTTGGGATGATGCTCGTTCAGCTGTTTCATTCATGTCACGAAGACGGGCTTCAAGATCATCTTTTTCCTGAAAATGGCAATCTCCAAACAACGAATGAATTCATTTTTTGTGCACATTGGAGTTTCATTTTTCCTTTTTATTTGAAAAAAATGTAAGTTCAACATGAAGAAAAAAAATGTGGTTACAAGTTAATATGAGAGAATTACAAACATTATCTTATAAAAACTACAGCATAAAAAGGCACAAGCCTATAGAACACTTCAAGACCTTATAGCTATTCTACCTTATGTTGAGATTTTGAACAAAATAACATTCTATCCTACAAAATTTATCTACATATAAATATGTCTGTTTTTGTCTCTTCTTGAGTTTAATAGGAAGAATATGAAAGAATAACTCAGGTTGTAAACACTAAATTGTGTTTTGTCACACTATTGTGGCCATAAAAGTAGAACTACGCAAGCACCAAAGTTGATTCAAACATGGAGAAAGAAAGTCGACTAAACCAAAACTTAGGTACATTTGAGATAAATTTTGGATTTCTTTTCACATTAGATTATATGGTGGTTTGGATTCTTTGTTTCTATTTTTACATGTGGGCATGGTTCTTCCCCCTTTTTTTTTCATCGGTTTGACTCAATCAGAAAATCTCTTTGTTTCATTCTCCTTTTTGACCTTTGTGTGGAAATAGTAAGGGCTTAATCTCAATTTGATATTTTAATAACCATAGTTTCCAAATGGATACATCTGGGTCAAATTTCAAAGATAAACATCTTGATGGAACTACTTCAACTTCAAATTAAAAAATTACAGGTTTAACCTAATTTTAGGTGGGATAATTGTGATAATTCATGGAAAAGTGTACAGGAAAAAAGAGGATCCATGTGTTCCATGATGAAGTGCATGACAAACAGCATTTTCATATTGGGAGCACATAATGCAGTAAACATGCCTCTCAAAGCTAACATGCTTCAGAACATAAACAAGAACAGAGGGCACATAACTGACTAAATTTCAACCAGGAACTAACAAATGTGATGGCATGAAGCATTACCCGAAAGAAGCAATCTAAGATGGAAGCAATCTAGTGATAGAACATACCTTTTGAACATCTTGGATTCGTTGTTTTGCTCGTTTGTGAAGCCTGCTAAACTTGGAGTCAAGTTCAGAGTACTTCTCATCACGCTCTTTTATTTCTTGTTCCATCTTCTGTTGAGCTACGTGAATAACCATGCAACAAATTCAGACTAAGAAATTAAAAAAGGTCCATTTCATCTAACACTACAACACTACAGTGAACATGTAATTCTAGTGGTCTTTTCTTTTTTTTTTTTGTGGGAAGATGTCCTCTACAGAAACTAGTTTTCAACCTCTAGTTGGCTACTAGAGGTGGCCACCTGTCAGAAGCAGAATTTGGTTATATAGATGTGTAAATAAGTTTCATTAATTCTGAATATTTCAGAAAGGATTCATAATTCTAAGCATGATCCAGGATATTAATTTAACATGAACTCCATCATGTCCACATGAAATCACTATTAAATAGGTCATTGAACAAAATAACAAAAGATAGAAAAGGAAGTTGATAATATCTGACCTTCAGCAAGCTTGGTGGAAAGCTCTTGAGCTTTTGCATCTGCCGCTGAGTGAGCTGCTCGAAGATGCTTAAGAGCCTCCTCTGCAGCAACTCGAGTTTGTTTTTCTTCAAAAAGTTCACTACTCAAAGATTCTATCTTTTCATGGAGCTCTTTCACATCTACAGATGCTTCACCTTCCTGCACTGTTTCTCTTGTTTGCTGGTGAGACCCATCAGATTCTGAATGAAAAGCCTGCAAGCCCTCAAACTGAGACTTTAAGTATTCATTCTGAAGATTGAGTTCCATAACCATTAGTACAAGCTGGTCATGAGTAGCATCAACATGTGGCTTGCCGTCAAACAACCCATTCTCCTTGGCATGGTTGGCATCGTTCTCAAGCCTTGTATCAACAAGCTGTATCTCGGGCTTCAAAGCATCAGCTGTTTGACTTTCTGGCGTTTCATTAACATTGCCTTCGTCCATAGACATTATTGTGCTATTTGGAATCACCACCTGAAAACTGATCATCACATGAAAAGAAGATATTTGTTGACATTCTCAAACATTGAAGATGGGCAAACTCAGACATAATGGTACGAAAACACATGTTGCCAAAGATGATACATTTGTAGGTGGTCATGAAATAAAGCAGCCGAAACAGACCAACAATATGAAAATAAAAATAATAGAAAAAAAAAACTGACAATGAAAGAAAAATAAGGAGCTTCATAACCTGGTCTTTGCATGTTAGAAGTGAGCTAAAATTTCAAGAAGCATTGAACTTCCAACTTGCCCTATAGTAGGGCTGTTTTTTCCTGATGAGAGATCACAAGGGAAAAAAAAAAGGGAGAATTTGGCATATGTCTACAATACTTTTCCCACGTTTTAAGCAAATAAACAGCACATAAGGTTTCGCTAGTTTTATCATTTTACTTCAAAAATGTCATCATTCAATTGTAACCCTCCAAAAGCCTAATTATTAATGTGCTGCCAACTATAGTTTCCCAATGAATCCAAGGCTTGAATGACGAGTCAAAATCGCGTATCACTCACAGAAGAATTCATTCTTCAGCAATAATTTTAGTCGGTAAGTTCTATAAATATTCGATTCCCCAATTTTTCATGCAAATGTTCCATGCGAAACTGGAATTCAAATCCGGACAAACAAGAAACCCCATAGATCTCCGTGTACGTGATTAAAATCAATCAGATCACAATTCATTCAGCCGCAATGTTGAAAATTCTTGGAAATAGTAGAGGGAGACGAAAAGAAGGACTACATTTTCGAAGAAATCGAATCTGAACAGAGAGAATTGGGGTTTGGCAATGACTGACCTTTTATTAACGGATCAACAAAGTGGATGCCTCTCTCAAATTGGAGATTATACACGGCACCTGAAGATGAATAACTCCCACTAAATCTAATGGATCCAAGAAAAACCCTAATTTCTAATAAAATACAATGAATTCTTATGGGAAGAAACTGAAACTCTAGACCTGAGATGGCAGGCTATGGAGATGCCAGCTCTGGTCTCAATTCCTCAGGCCTTCCATGCTCCCCATAGAGTATATTCATCAACCAACACCAACACGACGTCGTTTCGATATGTGAACAACATTTTTTATTATATGAAAATCACGAATACATCGTGAATTCAATTTTTTGGTAACTTAAAAATAAATGAAAATTATAAAAATATTATAAAAAACTTTAAAAATTATATAAAAAGTAAAAATATATATTTTAGAGTTATTTTTTTCATAAAAAATTATATAAATAATTTATCATATTTAATAATAATATTCTCTATATAAATAAAAAATATAAATTTTATAAGTATATATTTATTATTAAGTTGAATCATATATTATTTTATAATAATATTATGATAACATGTCTAATTTTAAAATATATTTTATATTAAAATTATGAAACATTTTAATTTAAATATATTTAATGATATCACATAAATAATATATAAATATATATAATTTTTAATAAATATATGGATTATATAAAAATGATCATCTATGTTTTTATATTTTTTTAATAAATTAAATCAAATATAAAAATAAAATAATTAGAATAAATTTATTTTATAATAAAAAAATTAAAAAAAAATCAGTGAAATATTGATAAATATCGAAAAATATCGGTGAAATATAAGTTGAAATACAAAAAAAATTCAAAAATTGATTAAATATGGAAAATATTTAGAAATATCGACTTTTGGATATATCTTCTCGTCCACCACATTGGGTATATCTTCATATTGGATATATCGAAAGTATATAGGTATATATACATTTGGATATTTTAAACTTTGCTCATTCTCCAATCCTTTAGTGTGGCCGGAGCCAGCCCATTAGTTAAGAGCCCAATTCCTCTGAACTGTCCTTAATTTTCTGGCTTTTTTGTTTGGCTTTTTGTTTGGAAGTCTGGTTTCTCTCTACTGGAGATTATCCTGTTTTGCCTTTCATCATATGGTTAAATTCTCAATTGCATATTAAACCATCTATTTTGCCAATGAGATTATTTCAATTATTTTTAGGGAAGCTAATAAGAGTCCATTTGGTAGTAATTTTAGGAAGCGTTTCTCATATTTTTGATACTTGAATAATAAAATTTTTCAAGTATTAAAAATGTTAGAAGTGTTTTCTAAAATCACTACTAGACTAATCGCTAATAAGTTAGCTGCTTTTCGGTTGCCTGCTTTTACGTAATTTTCTTGCTTCTACTAAAAATAAATACAAAGTTTAATTTGATATTCTTTTGCTGAAACTGATTCATTTGTGAAACATTGAACTAAATTACAATGAAATTCATACAGCTAGTTCAACATAGAACTAAATTACAATGAAATTCATACAGCTAGTTCAACATAAACCGTATGCAACGACTACACGATTGATCATTCCCACATTCACTACATTTTTCTGCGGGTTCTTTTAGTTGATATGAAGATTACAAGAACATGAAAAAGCCAACAACCACAAAAAAAAAGGGAAAAAAACAGGTTCCTAGCTACTGAAGAGAGTGATTGCATTTGACATGCAGGTCACAAGACACCAGATTCCCCTGCTGCATGACTCTTTTAAGTTTCTTTGTCATTTCTTGTCGCATCCATAGCCCCTGCAAATAATCCACACTGGTTTAATTGAGGAAAAATATTGGTAGGGAAAAAAAAATCAGCAGGAGTGTTGTGAAATGAAAGTCTGGTTATATATATCTAGTTAATCACCAAAACACAGCAAATAAGGTGGTGTTGGGGGCTGCCAAAGAAATACCATTTTCACATTGCTGCAATTTTCCCCTTTCCAACCAAGAAATTTTTACAAATGAAACACATTTTGATGTAATATCGGAATCCTGTATGAGACAGGATATGCTGCTCAAGAAGCAAGAGTTTGGTTGTGGGCATTATTTGGTCAATTGTATAGGATAGAACTAGTACCAACAGATATTGAATCTTAGAAACGATGTCTGTTCTTGCCTGTCTGATGCAAGAATCAATTAAAACCACAGTTAAATTGGGAAAAATGAATGCATCTAATCCCACTTTTTTAATGTTTTGAATAGGCTTTTAGGCAAAGAAAATTGACAACTAGAAATATCAGCATAAGAAAAATAAGGTCTAAGGAGGGGAAAAAAAAGTCTTTATAGAGTATAAAGTTATTCTGGTTTGTCCTTAAGAAAACTTACCAGTAGATTGTCCATCCATAGCATGTTCAAAGTAGTCTTTGGTGGCATCTGCACATTCAAGTAACAAGCATCAGAATGCTATGGAAGACTCCAAGAAGTAAGCCCAATCCTAAAATGGTCACTTGTAGAACTTTGAAATAACACTTCAGAAAACATAAGATACAAACCCATGCTGTAAATGTAGGGTGTCAGGACATCAAACCCATATTAGTTCACCTAGAAAATTTATTTCCCACTAGCCACTTTGTTGTGCCAACTATGAATTCTAACATAATTCTTATGTCCCAAGTACAGTGCTCACTTAATAAGTTTTGATTTTGTGCTCAGGAGATATTCTAGAAAAGCCCAATATAATCATCCAACAAATGATTCACTTAGATGTGCTTGGCATAAAGGCAACTGATTCCCAAGGGATGGGTTCTTCAGATTCTACACATTGGAATGCTTGCCCTAGATAAGTGGCACAACATGCTTGGATGGTTTTGACTAGTCCATATGGTTTAGGGTCATATAATGACAAGTGCCTTCTTACACTTCTTAATTCCCAGATGCAAACACAATAAATATTTACTGTTCAATCAGCAGGAAACAAATGCAAAATTTCCACTTAGATGTGGATGAAATGATTTTGCAAAAATGCATGATGTGCATGTTGATATTTAGACGTACCATGCTTCATAGTTAGAGATGGATCTTGCTCATGTACATGTCCAATCAACCTTGCCGGTATTCCTGCCACCATGCTTGGGAACCAAAAAAAAGAAATGTCGCACTTATATCATTTTGCCCATTGGTTCCATAAACATTTGATGATAGCAAACACATTATTCCATCAGTAATTCAGAATATATCCTTTTTTACCTATGAGGTGGAACATCTTTTAATACAAGGGAACCAGCAGCTATCATGGCACCTTCACCTATTTTTATATTCCCAAGTATAGTCGCACTAGCTCCAATTAGTGCTCCTTGAGCAACTTTTGGATGACGATCACCGATTTCTTTTCCACTTCCTCCTAAAGTTACTCCCTGTCAAACAAAATGCAATTCTTCATAGGAAATGTTCCATAGCATGTGTAACTGCTTCAATTAATTCATTGCATTGGAAACTTGAAGTGTATATGGGTGTTAAGCTACTAATTAATTAAAAAACTCAAGTTGTTAAGTAGTAGTAGCCAAACAATGTATATCAAGCTTTATTGGGCTAAAGTCCTATCTATAGCCATCCAGAACACATCAAAATGCATTCAGAAATATTTAATTTTTGGTGAAGAATTGAGTTTGGATTTATAATTAATAAAAACAAAAGGAAAAAATAAAAATAAGAATAAGAAACATAATGGGAAAAAAAATGACAAAAGAATGAGTCCATAATTGTTAGCACCAACTGAACTACATCAAGCCTTGTATCCCACATGTCCAGGATCATCCACATGAATTCTTTGATGAAAATGTGCTCAACCCAGGACTATATCTAAGACTGACCATAAGATCCCAAGTTTGAAAGCCTGTGTTTCATAGGAAAAAACTCCACAATTTATAACTTAATCAGAATAATAACCTAAATGGTTTGGTAATCAACCCCATGGTTGGCATGTATGTATATACAGAAGTCATGAATCAAGATGTTCCTAAAAACCAGAATTTGAACTTTGATTAGTGATTCTTTGTCCACGGCTTCTATAGGATACTTAAAGAGTTTATTTGTTAGAAAAAGAGAGAGGTGTGCAGGGGAAGTTTATTAATGTGTTTCCAGATAACTACTTGGTAGTTGACATGAGACCAATCAGATAACGGTGAAAGATAGGAAGACAGAAGCCACATTTTTCTTTTTTTGAATGTGTGAATTTTTGTCCCCATTGACATTTTGAACATGGAACCTCCTATAAACCCTCCCTAACTGTTACCACTTGAGCCAGGCCCCAAGGGCAGGAAGATAGAAGCCAAATTACCTGCATTAATGAAACTCTATTTCCTACAACAGCAGTTTCACCTATAACCACGCCTGTTGCATGATCCAGAAGTATTTCCTCTCCAATTTGTGCAGCTGTACAGAATCACCAAATTTAATTAAAAAGGAAAAATTTCATCTCATAGTGGATATCATCCAGGAAACCATTGTCATCTCGCATAGCTACAAACCAACAAGTTAAAAAAGATCGTTCCAGACTTGCAATGGCAGCAACTGTTCATTGAAACAAGAATCATATCTAAGTACCAGGTAAGCTGTAAACACATTTAAGTTGATTTCACCATAGGTTTCTCAAAAGTTACATCCCTTTTACAAGGAATGTTGCTTCTCGCTCCTACAATAAACTTAATGAAAAATATGCTACAAATTGTAAATGGGATATCTATGCAATAAAACAAATTTGAGCAAATACATACCTGGATGGATGTCAACTCCAAAAACCTAGACAAAAATAAATAAATAAAGGTTACCAGATTAAAAGGAGAAATAGGAAAGGCACAAATCCATATAATATGGTCATAATGCTGCTCCAGATTCAAAGATTTTCAAATAAGAGACTACCTCACTGATCCGACTTTGTAATGCTAATGCCAACTCTTTACGCCCATGGTTCCATAAGGCATGTGCTACTCGATATGATTGCAGAGAATGATAACCCTGAAAAAGATTAAATAAATTGCATGTATTAGATCCACAAAAGGTAGACCTCCAGTAGTACGATGATAAATTCAAACAACTTATAGCTACTGATAATGATAAATTGAATAAATAGGAGCAACTATCGTGCTTCTTTTCACTGCATCATTTGTATCAATGCTTAGGCATACACATGACCAAACACAAGTTGCAGACAATAACATATAGAGCCTGTTACTCATCAAAAAAAAAAACATATCGAGCCTGTTGTAGCAAAACACCATAATAACCAATTGTATAAATCAGATAATATTGTTACTAATAATGATGGTAATTTCCCACATGCCTGACTCCAACATTCAGGAGGCATTATAGCATAGGCCAAAGTCTTAATGGCCCAAATCTGCCCAACCAATGAATTTAGAAACTGTATTGATGTTTTAATGTTCTTTTTCTTTTGGGTGGGTAACTGACTACCTTCAGGTATAGCAATACAGCATTGGCCCTAAACAATAAGAAACTGAGTAAAATAAAAAGTATATTCTCCGAGAAGATCAATCATAATGCTATAAATTAATTAGTACAGAAAGAAAAATAAAATAAATAGTACCTTAAGATACAACAAAACCGAGCAATGTGACAAACAAGAAGGATCTCTATCTTTAAATGCCTGTGAAAGGAACATTTTCATACATTTAAAATTCTTCCCATGATACCAAGCACAGATTCTACTGCCAAGATGGTGCTCATAGTTTTGGATGTCAATGAAATTACCTGCATATCTAGGCGTATTGCACGTTGAATATCCCTATCATTCAGTATCACCTTACCAATTATATCCATCAATTGTGTTGCCAAGAGTGTCAGGTTATGAAGTCGATTTGCAAGAACAAACGCCAATGCTTGCTCTAAACAGTCATGGGACAAAATACTGGCATACAAGAAGCTACTTAGAATTGGCTCCTTCTCCGCCTGAAACATTGCATGGTAGCAACAAATATGTCAAGATCAGATAACAAATTATTCTTCCAAACGAAATTCTCCTCCAGCCCAACACCCCGACACCACCACCTGATGTTCTAAGTACCCAAAACCAATAAAATAAGCAACAAAATGCCCCCTGTAGCCAATGTGCCCATGCTCATGGAACCACAAAACAACAAAAGACACTGTAAGCAATTTATACAGAACACCAGAAAGCACACAAAATTTTAAGCTCCCTGAAGAAGAAAGAAAAAGATTGTATTCAAATCAGCTACTTTTATATACTAATCAAAATTTCTACAGTACTATAGAACCCATTCAAGAATTCAGCCTTTTTGTGCGACACAAATGCAATCAGATGGTGATGGAAATGGGTTCCACACTCCTACTCTGATACCATGAAATGAGTCTCCACTATATTTGGTGAGGAATACGGCGGCCAGTGATTTATTCGACTAGTATATGATTATCAAATAGCGAAACTAAATTAAACCAAAAATGTAATCTGAAGACGAAATTGACATAAACAAACCTTCGAAACAACTGAAAAATCGAAAAAAAAAATCTTGAAATATCAAAACCCCATCATCAGAACCACCTGAACAACTCCAAAGAATCGACAAAAGACGAAGAAGAGTACCTCCAACTTGGCCTCCTCCCTCACAGCGTCCCAAATCGGGTCACCCACAATAGAATCCAAAATTTCAAGCGAAACATCTCCCCCCACGTTGGCCTTGGAGAGACCCATGGCATAAACAGGAAACAACTTCTCCATTCGATACTCCATGGATTTGGAAGCAGAAAAATCCGGCGTTTCTCCCTGGAGAAGAGGCATGCTAAATCGAAAACAAAAGAAAAAAAAGGAACAAGAAGAGAAAGCCAATTACATATGACTGGTGAAAGAAGCTGATCAAAGCATGTAGGGTTGCAGAAAGTGAAAAATGAAGGGGAGGGAGGTGGAGATAGGCAGTGGAGAGTAGTGGAGCTGCATGTCTCCCGGTGGCGCTAGAGGTGCAGGTGCGAATATATTCCCACTGTTAGATAGTCCGCCACTGCCTCGTAGCTTAACGTTTTTTAAAAGGAAATTGGGCCGGTGCGAAGTGCAAACGCATGTTGTTGGTCCTTCCATTCCGTGCATTCCGATTCCATTTGCTACCTTCCAAAATCTTAGCTTTAATTTTCACCATTTCTTTCCATACATAACATTGATGGGTATCTGTCACAATGACTGGTGAGGTTTTCTCATGCTACTCAAATGCTATTTCATTTCAGTC
The DNA here is from genome assembly GCF_004353265.1 of Vitis riparia. Taxonomy (NCBI): domain Eukaryota; kingdom Viridiplantae; phylum Streptophyta; class Magnoliopsida; order Vitales; family Vitaceae; genus Vitis; species Vitis riparia. Next base: position 21,684,206 of record NC_048434.1, on the reverse strand, counting down.
TTCATAGCTTTAACTCTTATGGGATACTCCATGAACTTTTTTTTTTCTTTTTTGCCCTTTCCCCCTTTTTATTTTTGTTTTTTATTTTTATTACTTAAATACAATTTAGACCCAAACCTTTTAACATTTTACATTTATTAAATAATAGCACTTTAACAGAGTTTTCGGTAGAAGTAACACTTTGTTTTTTGAAAAAAAAAAAACTCTAAATCTAAATTTGTGTTGAAAATATTTGTCTAAGTAATACATATGTACTATTTTGTTTTTTTTTTTTTTTAATTTTTTTTGTTTTAAAGTCGAGCTCAATGATTGTGGTTTTAGCTTTAAGATTAAAACTACAATCATCAATTATGATTTTAAAAATTACTTGTTAGTGATTATAGTTTTAAACTTAAAGCTAAAACTATAGTTAGTAATTGTGGTTTTAAAACAAAAAAAATATTTTAAAAAATAAGAAAATGAAAGTTTACATGGTTGAAAGACCTGATAAGTGAATATTCTTAAAGACAACTTAGATGTGACATTTTTTTTAAACGATTATTTTTTTCACTAAACTCACTTCAACATCATTTGTTGACTTTAAAAAAATTCTATTTTAAGATTGTCACATCAAAATGATTCTATTCAAGTACAAATGAATGTGAGAAAAAGAGTAACTCCCACATTCGATAAAGGGAAAATTCTTGACGTTATATAAGTATGGACTCTTCATAACCCTATAGACGTGTTTTAAAGTCATGAGGATTCCTTTGAGTTCAAAGCGGACAATATTTACACGGTTGAGAGCGGGCCGTTATAGATTTGTACTTGAATAGAATCATTTTGATGTGACAATCTTAAAATAGAATTTTTTTTAAATACCCTTAAAATTTGATCATACATCGATTTGATTTTTATTTAAAAAAAATATCATTATAATTATTTGTAACTTTGGCATTCAATTACCTCTTATAACAACTTCAAATTTGTTTCTTCCATTTAAGACTACAATTTACCATTTCTTTACTCTACAATTTCTTTCTATACAAGGAGAGGTTGATCAATCAAAATGAATGATGGCCTTGGAATGGTGGGTTGCACATGCTACCATTACATTAGGGATAGCTCTAATGGGGTACTTCATAATTTCCCCCATTTTTTTTTCACTTCCATTCCTTTTAATGTATTAGAAAATGATACATGAGGGAAATCAAGTATATATATTTTCACCTAAATTACATTTTCTTTTTAGGTAAATTACACTAACCTTTTGTGAATATTACATTAATCTCTTTCCTAAATATTGTCTAATGTATCCCCATACCATTATGTCCTTTTTGTAAAGGAGAAGGACAAGAGCCTTTAGTTGTGGCTTATATACCTAACCTATGGTGTTTGGATAAAATCTGAAGTATAAGCCAAGCCCCATATTTTCTAACATTTTGTTTGCATTTTAAAGAACCATGGAGAGTAATGCTTTTTCTCAAACATGATGGAGTAAATCATATTTTTAATTTTAGAAAAAAAAATGGAATAAAATATGACATGATTTACTTGAAAAAAATGGAGTAAATCCTATATGTTTGCGACCAAGTATGATCTTTTTATTTATTTATTTATTTGAATTAGGAAAGATGGGAAGAAAATATTGGGAGAGGAGAAGAGTACAGGAAAGAAGAGGGAGAAGAAAGGAAAGTAGGGTTAAGCTTCGAGGGGGTAAGTAGGAGATTCTACAAGCCTATTTTTATTTTAAAATAGAAAAATGTTGTGTACTAGAAACCAAAAATTTAATAAAACATCTAGATTGCTTTGTAAGGCTACAATGGTACCTAAACCATTTAGGGTTAATAAAAACTCAAATAGACCTTCAACATGTTCTTTCTTCAATTCATCTTCAACTCAACTTTAGGGCAACCATCAGAGCTTGAGTTTTAATCAATGCTATTTACCTACAATGTCTTGGTTGGGTTAACGTTGCAACACACTTATAAGATGTAAGATAAACACGTTTATAGGAAAATGAGATCTTGTAGGAAGTATAGAAGCTTTCTTGGTTAAATAAAATTTAGGAAAAATATTATTATTATTATTGAAATGTGTGGGTTGGGGTTAAGATTGGAATTGAGTACAAATTTTGTGGGAATTTATATTAGTTTGTTTGAATTATAATGCTAATTATCATAATGTGTATAAATACTAAATTTTCTATGTGTTTTTGATAAACCACGACGATCCGGGAGGGGCCATAAGCCGAATCCCAAATATTTGGGTTGAGCCTGTACGTGAAAGATCGTTACAGACAACATGCATGTTTTATTTAAATGTGTTTTGGGTCAAAATGACCCATTTTTGAAACTTAATGTTGAAAATGGGCACATTTTGAAACTATTGTTCAAAATGGCCTCTTTGATGCCACATAGGCGCCACATCATTAAAAAATATTTTTTTTTTCGTCTTTTGCATTAAAGCCGCAGTTGGGAAACGCGGCTTCATTTTTGCACTAAAGCCGCAGTTGGGAAATGCGGCTTCATTTTTGCACTAAAGCCACATTTGCCAAATGCGGCTTCGTTTTTGCACTAAAGCCGCATTTGCCAAATGCGGCTTCATTTTTGCACTAAAGCCGCATTTGCCAAACGCGGCTTCATTTTTTAACTAAAGCCGCGGTTGGCAACTGCGGCTTTAGTTCATTTTTATTTAAATTTAAAATTTAATTAAAAAATTATTAAATTATGATTTATGAATGAAATTTAAAAATATACTTAAATAATAAATTATTTATATTTAAATTTAAAATTCTAGTATTACTTCAACAAACATAAATTGATAAATAGAAGATATTATAAATGAATGTTTTATTTATTAATAAATTAATAATCTTAAAATAATAAATTTATATAACATATAAATAATATATAAAATTGTATAATTTATTAATTTAAGATATTTAATTTGTTAATTTTTAAGATATTAATTTATTTATATTATGATAAATTTATCTTTATCGAAATAATAGTATAGTAGTTAATAACTGAGATTTCAATTATAATATTTTTTTTTACTTTCCAATTTAATTAAAAACTATTAAATCACAATTTATGATTGAAATTTAAAAATATACTTAAATAAAAAATTATTTATATTTAAACTTAAAAATCTAGTATTACTTCAACAAACATAAATTAATAAATAGAAGATATTATAAATGAATGTTTTATTTATTAATAAATTAATAATCTTAAAATAATAAATTTATATAACATATAAATAATATATAAATTGTATAATTTATTAATTTAAGATATTTAATTTGTTAATTTTTAAGATATTAATTTATTTATATTATGATAAATTTATCTTTATCGAAATAATAGTATAGTAGTTAATAACTGAGATTTCAATTATAATATTTTTTTTTACTTTCCAATTTAATTAAAAACTATTAAATCACAATTTATGATTGAAATTTAAAAAATATACTTAAATAAAAAATTATTTATATTTAAACTTAAAAATCTAGTATTACTTCAACAAACATAAATTAATAAATAGAAGATATTATAAATGAATGTTTTATTTATTAATAAATTAATAATCTTAAAATAATAAATTTATATAACATATAAATAATATATAAATTGTATAATTTATTAATTTAAGATATTTAATTTGTTAATTTTTAAGATATTAATTTATTTATATTATGATAAATTTATCTTTATCGAAATAATAGTATAGTAGTTAATAACTGAGATTTCAATTATAATATTTTTTTTTACTTTCCAATTTAATTAAAAACTATTAAATCACAATTTATGATTGAAATTTAAAAAATATACTTAAATAAAAAATTATTTATATTTAAACTTAAAAATCTAGTATTACTTCAACAAACATAAATTAATAAATAGAAGATATTATAAATGAATGTTTTATTTATTAATAAATTAATAATCTTAAAATAATAAATTTATATAACATATAAATAATATATAAATTGTATAATTTATTAATTTAAGATATTTAATTTGTTAATTTTTAAGATATTAATTTATTTATATTATGATAAATTTATCTTTATCGAAATAATAGTATAGTAGTTAATAACTGAGATTTCAATTATAATACTTTTTTTACTTTCAAATTTAATTAAAAACTATTAAATGACAATTTATTATTGAAATTTTAAAAATATACTTAACTAAAAAATTATTTATATTTAAACTTAAAAATCTAGTATTATTTCAACAAACATAAATTGATAAATAGAAGATATTATAAATGAATATTTGATTTATTAATAAATTAATAATCTTAAAATAATAAATTTATATAACATATAAATAATATATAAATTGTATAATTTATTAATTTAAGATATTTAATTTGTTAATTTTTAAGATATTAATTTATTTGTATTATGACAAATTTATCTTTAACAAAATAATAACATACTCTTAAGCCGTAGTTGTCATATATAGATTTTTTTACAAAATTAGTTAATGAAATTAATTACAAAAAGTCTACTACAAAATGTAATTTTTAATAGTTTAATTAAAGTCACAAAAAATATCCACTAAACATTAATATAGTGGAAAATAAAAAACATATATAATCTCACATGCCTCCACAAGGAGAGAACCTATGTGTAACTGGTACTCTCTTCCTTTTTGGACGCCCCTCTCTAACTGTAGCAGGTACTGCATGTGACACATGAAGAACATCTGTCTGTGATGGGGCTAGAGCTGGAAATAGAGGTGGTGGTGGAGGTAGCAATCTAGGTCGACGTAAGCCCCGCCTACCCCTCGGAATGACTGGCGGTAAATCTAGCTGAGTAGATGTGTCAATCTGCACTAATGGTGGGTCTGAAGAGGTAGGAGGTTGTGATGGAGGTAGGTCTAAAGAGGTAGGGGGTTGTACTGATGGTGGGTCTGAGGAGGTAAGGGGTTGGGCTGATGGTGGGTCTGAAGAAGTAGGGTGCTGCACTGATGGTACGTCTGAAGAGATGGATGACTGTACTAATCGTGAGGATAAAAAGGTAGGGGGCTGTAATGATGCTGATACTGACGATGTGATGGGCTGACAACTACTATATCTACCTCTCCCTCGAGATGTCGACCGACCTCGAACAAGTGGTGGTCGAGCAACTGTCGACTGAGCTGGTGACCTATCTCCTCCATGCTCTACATGTGGGAGACGATAATCCTCTCGAATAATGCACATAACATCAGTGGCCATACGAATAATATCAACAATACCAGTGCGGCAAGCATCAGTATCAGAGTCCTCCAATGCATGACCTCCTCGAGATATGATAGATGTCATAGTCTCAATCTGTCACATAAAATGATATATAATTATTTGTTGGAATAAATATTATACAGAATATGTACATAATATTAAAGTGATACGAACCAATAAGTGGGCAGATAAAGCAGTAGCCTGGTACCGCATAGGTCCAAAATCACTCATAGGTGTAATAAAACGACGTGTAATACGACGATACCATGTCATGTACGGAGCATGGTAGTCCATATGAGGCCCTATAGGCGCCGCAGTGACAATGTGGTCCCCCCTAGCCTCCCATAATGCCACGTAGCGCTCATGATACAACCTCCAATCAAACTGAGGTCGACCACGTCGATCTATGGAGTGAAGGTCAGAATCTATAGGGGGTGTCGAAGGAATACCCTGTATGAGTCCAAACTGTCGCAACACACGCTCAGGACGATGCCACTCAACAATATAAAAAAAAATAAGTGGTGACATCGTCCGCCAAATATCCTGATCGGCTAAACAAATGTCTGGAAGCAACGCTAGTATATCATCTGTGTAAGGCTGCCATAATACCTGATATATTCATAGATGAGTATGTATTTAATAAAGTATAAATTATATTATTAATATTAAGATGTTCATGTTAAAGAATACTAATATTTAGCCCAAACCTGATCAGATCGCTGTCTATCAAACTCATCTCTGTATGTGACCAACACATGATGAGGAGTGTCTGTATGAGATAAGGGAACTCTCCACCTACTCCCTAGTGCATCTGGTGGGAATCTCTCATCTATAGGCACTGGTGCATGGGGAAGTGATCTACTAGGACGACCCACATGTAATCGCTCCCATGACCATAGCTAAAAATGAAATAAAATTATGTTTAAGTGCACATAATTATGACAAAATTACATAATTAATAAGATTAGTAGTTATACCTGCAACAAATGTAATGGTCCTGCAATAGATTCTGCACTATCTAAGCTAGCTCGACATAACTCCCGATAAAGATGTGCTAGTGTCGCACTCCCCCAACTATACTGTGCAGTCTCACCAAAATCTCTTAACATGGGTAGAATTGCTAATTGGATGTAAACCCCCTTCTTATCTGTAAATAATGAACCACTGACTAACAATAAAAGATAAGCTCTAGCATGGCGCTGTAACGTAACCTCATCTACAACCCCTGGTGGTAAGCGGGAGAAATGGGTAGTAATAAAACGAACTGTAAGGGATGCTCCACGAATATCAGTCTCTGCCGGTCGAACACCCAATAACTCCTCACAAAGTGCATGCCAATCAATATCTGTAGAACCAGTGACAGGATGGCCATGTACACGTAATCCGAATAAGATGGCTACGTCCTGCAATGTGATGGTCATCTCACCAACTGGCATGTGGAATGTGTGCGTCTCTGGGCGCCATCTCTCTACCAGTGCAGTAATCAAAGGCCAATCAACCTTAACATGACCCACTCGATGAAAGACATAAAATCCTGACTGTATAATGTATGGCCGAACACGATCATCCAAAACCCACTCTCGAAGCATCCTATGTCGGCAAGTCAAAACACTACCCATATCTGGATCAACACGAATGGTGGATGATCGATGTCGATGCTGAAGAGTAAGCACAGATGTATCCTCAGGGTCAGGACGAGCACGAAACAACGGAGTATCCATGTCTGCATGTACATCAATACATGATATAAACAAAATATGAATGAATTGACAAGAAACAATAATATCTAACAACATGAATTTCACCCCAAATAAATTGTAAAAATTTGAACAGCATTTCCCCTAAACAGTAGAGATTCAAAATTTTCAATGTAACCTGATATAAGTAAAATATGAATGAATTGAAAAAAAACAAAAATTTCTAACAACATTAATTTCATTATTAAAATTTTAAAAATTTGAACAACATCTCCCCTAAATAATAGAGATTAATATTTTTTTCATGTAACCTGATATAAGCAAAATATGAATGAATTGAAAAAAAACAAAAATTTCTAACAACATTAATTTCATTATTAAAATTTTAAAAATTTGAACAGCATCTCCCCTAAATAATAGAGATTAATATTTTTTTCATGTAACCTGATATAAGCAAAATAAGAATGAATTGACAAAAAATAATAATTTCAAACAAACAAACGTCAATAAGATGTTCAATAAGATAGTTTCTACATATATCTTAAAACGATTAAGATCAATACTAGTAAATTCAAAAAAAAAAAAAAGTACAATAAGATGTTCATGAAGTACATCAACTCCTCCTATCATTGGTTTCTCTATTAGGACAAGAACGCCGATTGTGACCCGATTGCTTGCAAAGTCCACATGTTTGTGGAGTCCTAGTTTCCCTTGCATCCATCTCATTATGCAAACGACTTGATTTTGGTCGACCAGAAGTTAGCCGTTTCATTGAGTCTGAAGGCACAATTATCGGTCCATTATATTGAGGCCACTCCAACTCATCAAATATGGGATAAAACAAGGGAGCCCATGTTGATAGGTAAGCACGTGTGGTGTAATAACCTTGTACAAATTGTCGAAAATCAATTGCTCGACAATGACAAGCAGCAAGAATGTGCGAACATGGGAATCCTAACAAAAGTGTTTTGTTACATGTGCAAGACCCCGTTTGAAGGGTAACATGATATGTGCGAGGTTTCCTATTACTGCTTCCAATAGAGTGTCTAGTTTTAACATGAAAACGTCCCGCCACATGATCATACAAAAGAACCTCATGTGCACCCGCCTTAACAACTTTAGCCTTTATCTTGGCGTCAATATGTGGAGTGAATTCTTCACCTGAAGCGAGCCGACTGGCACCATGCTCCCGCCTGACTGTGAAGTAACTGTTAACCCGATAAAAAGTTAACTGGACTAAAGCTGTTATTGGTAAGCTACGAGCACCCTTAAGGACACCATTAAAAACTTCAGCATATTAGTTGTCATAATCCCATATCTCCGCCCACCATCATATGAGAGTGCCCATTTTTCAAGAGGAATTTGCTCCAACCAATTTCTAGCCTCGGCATTTATCCGGCCAATTGTATCCATGTGAGAAATAAATTTTTTAACTTTACTCTCCATAGCAGCCCTACACATGAGATCCTTTAAAGTCTTATCTTTGAACTTTGTGTTGAAATTACTCACTAAATGACGCATGCAAAATCTATGACAAGCATCTGGCTGAGTCCATCCCGAATATGTTTCATTGACAGCAGCTATAATGCCAGGATGACGATCAGAAATCAGACACAACCCTTTCCTTTGTGTTACTCCAACTCGGATACATGCCAAAAACCAACTCCAACTATCTGTATTCTCTCCTTCTGTAATGGCAAATGCAAGTGGAAACAATTGGTTATTACCATCACATCCCATAGCAATCAACAAAGTCCCTTTATATTTTCCATACAAATGTGTCCCATCAATACTGAGAACTGGTCGACAGTGTGCAAACCCTGTAATAGATGGAGCGAATGCCCAAAAAACACGATGAAATATTTCTTCATTCGGATTGTTTCCAGGAACCATTTTGGAATACATAATACATCCAGGATTTGACTGCTCCAAGGCAAGGAAGAAACGAGGCAACTCTGCATAAGACTTGTACCAATCACCAAATAATCGAGTCATTGCTTTCCTTTTTGCCTTCATTGCTTTTTGATAAGAAATTTGGTAACCAAATTGTTCCGCAACAACAGCTTGAATTGCAGCAACTGTAATGGTCATTTCTGCCTTCACCAATGTTTCAATATACTTAGATACAAAGCTAGAATCCAACTGTGAATGATCTTGATTAATACATGGATTGACACATGTATGAGGACCTTTGTACTTTGTGATTCTAAACATATCCCGTATCTTTCACTGTCATTGCCCTTAGTCGCCATTGGCACTCTGGTGCTTTTTTACATTGAAGAACTAACACACTTGCATTTGATCTATAAACAGTAAACTCTTGGTGCGCCTTTATGGAAAACATCTTCACAGCATGTTGCAAATCTGATTTTGAGGAAAATATTTGGCCAATTGATAATTCTCCATCAACATTTCCTAAAGTTGGCTTTTTCCATGGAGTCCAATCACTTACAACACAATTAATTGCCGCGTCCATATTTAAAAATTGTGGTGTAGGTGGCATATGGTATGAAACGGGTACAAATGTTTCCTGTAGGTTGTCATTAGAGATATTGAATTGGGTACCATGTGGAGAGGCAACTAGTGATGTGTTTTCAACCTCAAACTCAACCTCAGGATTATTAGACCTATCACCAACTTCAAGGTTCACAAATCTTGTGCTTTCACATTCCACAACTTGTTGGACCATCACCAAATCAATATTTTCTGTTTGACAACAATTTTCATCATCATTAGGTAAATGAATCTCATCTGTGTCGATTGCATCATCTCTATCATCTTCCTCATCTCTCTCATTTTCGTCATCAACATCAGTATCACCTGTTGATAATCGTGTCAAATGACCCATTTCATTACTCAAATGATAATGGTTGGGAGTTTGCTCTATGAATAATTGAACTGAAGACATTCCATACTTTGATGGCACCAGTAGCATACGTGCAACTGTCCGATCATTTCTCACCACTAATGGTTGAAATTTGTTCATTTCAGTTGGATGACGACATTTCAAGACTAATTGATCATCTCTGTCAACACCAATGATATCATATATCATCTTCAACAACTCCACAAAGGTCGTATGAATGGGCACATCTATAGGCTCAATCTCTACATTATTTCCAATATATCTCAAGTCCGTTTCTGTCCTCAAAATTGTTCCATTCCAATAACATAGCACTTCTACTGTGGAATCAGTCATAATCGCCTTCACATAAATAATAACAAAAGGTTATTACATAAAAAAATTATATTTATTTAAGTAAAAAATAATACTTTATGGTCAATGATTCATAAAATACAATAATAAACCTAATAAATATTGGAATGTAACAAAGCTTCATGTCTAAATACCAAGTTCAACTCAAATGAAAGCAATGTATAAGCAAATAAGTGTATAAGTAAAGAGTAGGATGATATTATGAATTAATATTATTCTTGTGATCCAATAAAATGTTTTACATGTGTTTGGGTTACAAACACGTTTAATTTATTTTTCTAATTTCATAATTAGGATGAGATTAACTTTTAATATTTTTTTGATAAAATTAAATTAATATTTTTATATTAAAAATTAAATTTTAAAATAAATATGTGTTAATTATGTTAATTCTTTTACAACTCAAAATTATCTGTTAAATATATTTTTTAAAATAAATATATGTTAAATATGTTATTTTAAATAAAAAATGAGATTTTAGTAATTGCAAGAAATCCACCCTAGTCCACAAGCTAAGGAATAATTTTTAGAATATACAGATTTTGAATAGTGAACTCTAGTACCTCCTAACCACACAATCAACCATAGATTAGGATCCCCACAAAATCAAATGTATAATGAGAAAAAAAATCAACCAATACGAGAACTACCTAATATGAAGATACAAATATTCTGAAATTTAGATTGACGATAAGAAATGATACAAAGAAAGTGAAACAGTGACGTGGATGAATTGACAATACCTGCTAAAGAAAGGAATTAAATGAAATCCTAAATTACTCTATAAAGTGCATTTAGGTAATTTTGCAGATTTGGCGTTTTTTAATGTTATTAGTCAAAAATTGGTACTTGAATTGTATTCATAATTTGAAAAGTTTTTTTATTGAAACTTTCTTCTTAAAAGAAGTGTCAATATTTCTAAACTTTCTATTTTATAAATTAATATCTTTTCTCTTAAGTTTCTAGTTTGAGTCTTCAGAATTTTGAAGTCTTTGTTATTAGAAATTTTATTCGAAGGTGTTTCTATACGGTATATGAAAATTATTTTAAGTTTTCAAATAAATTTTTATTCTATAAAACATTAAAAATAAAATTTAAAAACTATTCCTAAAAATTATTTTTTAAAACTGTTTTAAATAAATAATTACCAAAAAAAGAGATTTTCATTTGTCTCTCATTCCCTGTACATTCCCACTTTGTAAATATCATAATATATTACAGATAAGACACAAAAATATTACCTATAATTCATATTTAATATTGAGACTGAGTTGTTATAAAGATATGTATAATCTAAAATATTCTTGTTAATTAAATATGATATTAATAAAAAAATAATATTATAAGGTATTATATCCAATAGAATGTGTGTTATATATTTGAATTTATAAAATATCGAATAAGAAAACATATTATATTTTGATAAGTATATAAAAATATATTATTTCCAACATTGTTATTAAAAAATATGAAACATTTGTCATGTTCAGTATTACTTAAGAATCATTCTATAATCTATTATTTAGTAATTAATTTTTTATTTTTTATTAAAATATTTATATATATATTAGTATTATTTTATATTTTATTATACGTATATTTTTTTAATTATTTTCTTTTTTAATTAAAATTTTACTTTTTCGACCCTATGAATGCTTCGAGCACCGTCATTTACTCCTAGAGGAGCAAGTACAAAATGTGATAATTCTACCTCATATCATAGTCAAAAAGTCATATTAAGACATGAAGTTTAGGTAAAAAATAATGACCCTCAAGGCTCACACAATGAGAAAGCATGAATACATTCATCCAGATTCTAATGATAAGGTACTCTCTGTCAAAAAGAGAATGTCTAATTCTCTAAGGGAGAATGGAATGGTGCACCCTCGCGCAGTTCAAAGATGAGTTTATGTGTGCAATTTTCAATACATAGAAGATATTTTTCCAAATACCCTTTTCCATCAAACATTTCTTATAAATATATGGCAATATAGTGTGCACCCATATCCTAGTCCACGCAAGACTTGGTTCATAAGGGTTTTCTTTCTTCCTTCCGAAAATCTTAATGTTATCCTCCATTGTGAGTATACTATCTATCCCTCCTAACCACTACAAATACCAACAAACGCAATTATCTAAAGTTTCAAATTTCAAACCAACCAACTACCCTTTTGATTTGAATAATTAACAATTACTAGGGTGGGTCCCCTTGTCTTATTCAAAAGCCAGCAATTATCTAATTGAATTTTTTTTTTTGATAAATAAAGAGAAATTTTTCTAATTGAAATTTGATAATTGATTAATGAACATCACGTGGTATTATGTTGACTTGTTATGAAATTAAATAATATTTTTTAACAAAAACAAGATATTAAGTAAATTACCAATTGAAAATATAAAAATAAAAATAAATAACACTATATTTTATAAAATTTATTTAAAAGTGAAGTATTTAAATATGATATATTTATAAAAATGACTCTACTACACCTTCAAATTTTAATTCTTATATTCATTTATTCATTTAAATATTCAAATATATAAATATTTTATAAATTTAATAATTTACTTAATATCAATAGGAAAATTTAGTAATATTAATATAAATTTAGTAAATTTTCCATAGGAAAAGTGATAAGTTGATGTACCAATACCAAAGCAAACCCATAATAATAATTCCACTGAAAATTTTCATAATAATAATATGATAAAATTATTTTTATTAATATCTTTTTTATTTAATCTTTAATTTTATTAAAAATTATAATATATTCTATTAAGATGAGATAAAATTGTTCTCATGATTTTTTTTTTTTTAACTCTATTAAATCTAAAAATCAAAAGCTACCCGCTTCTCTCACTCGGCATGAAGAACCCATTTTCTGAAGTTGCCATCCAGCGGGAGAATCCCTAAAAAAGCCACACTCTGCCACTCTCAATCCTAAAGCCACACTCTGCCACTCTCAATCCTCACAGGTACTAATCTAATCATCTTATTATTATTTTTTTTGCAACCCCCTTTGATTCCCAATAAAATCCATGCCCATTCGATTTCCGGGAATTCATCCTTGTTTGATTTCCGAGAAAATCCATGCCCCATTCAATCCTCGCAGGTACTAATCTAATCATCTTATTATTATTTTTTTTTGCAACCCCCTTTGATTCCCAATAAAATCCATGCCCCATTCGATTTCCGGGAATTCATCCTTGTTTGATTTCCGAGAAAATCCATGCCCCATTCGATTTCCGGGAAAATTCATCCTTGTTTGATTTCCGAGAAAATCCATGCCCCATTCAATTTCTGCAAAAATTCATCCTTTTTTTCCGGGAAAATTCATCCTTGTTTGATTTATGAGAAAATCCATGCCCCATTCGATTTCCGCAAAAATTCATCCTCGTTTGATTTCCGAATAAATCCATGCAAAACCCCCAAGGAAAACAAAAAAAAATTGCTTTTCTTTTACTCTCTATTTTTCTGGATCCGTTTTAGGGGTCTCTTTGCTGTTGTGCCATTGGATTTAAATTTCAAGAACCCTAAATCAAAACTGAGAAACGGGAAAAATAAAAAAAAAAATTCTTTCTGTTTTCAATCTCGTTTCCCACTTTTCTCAGCATCCAACGGGAAAAATAAAAATGCTAACAACACATGATAAAAAAAAGCTCAGATCTGAAAAAAAAATTAACACTAACCTCAACCTCCAACTTCTCCCTCAATGGCCCACTGGTGGGGCTAGGATTTTTAAGGAAAAATAAGCACGGGTTGGGAATAGAGAGCAGCTCGGATGGAAGTTGTAGCTCCAATGTCTCCTTATGGCCCACTGGTGGGGCTAGGGTTTTTAACAAAAAAACCACACGCAGAGCACGAGGGAAGAGAGCAGCTCGGATGGAAGTTTAGGATTGGGAAAGAAAATGCAGCTGAAGTTTGGGAAAGTAAAAAATAAAAAGAATAAAAAATTAGTTTGTATGCTGATGTGGACTCAAAAGGGCTATTTTGAACAATTGTTTGAACAGGAGGCCATTCTGAACATTATGTTTGAGGGAAAGGCTATTTTGACCCTTAATTCTTAATTTTCACCATTTCTTTCCATACATTGATGGGTATCTGTCACAATGACTGGTGAGGTTTTCTCATGCTACTCAAATGCTATTTCATTTCAGTCTTCATAGCTTTAACTCTTATGGGATACTCCATGAACTTTTTTTTTTCTTTTTTGCCCTTTCCCCCTTTTTATTTTTGTTTTTTATTTTTATTACTTAAATACAATTTAGACCCAAACCTTTTAACATTTTACATTTATTAAATAATAGCACTTTAACAGAGTTTTCAGTAGAAGTAACACTTTGTTTTTTGAAAAAAAAAAACTCTAAATCTAAATTTGTGTTGAAAATATTTGTCTAAGTAATACATATGTACTATTTTTTTTTTTTTAATTTTTTTTTGTTTTAAAGTCGAGCTCAATGATTGTGGTTTTAGCTTTAAGATTAAAACTACAATCATCAATTATGATTTTAAAAATTACTTGTTAGTGATTATAGTTTTAAACTTAAAGCTAAAACTATAGTTAGTAATTGTGGTTTTAAAACAAAAAAAATATTTTAAAAAATAAGAAAATGAAAGTTTACATGGTTGAAAGACCTGATAAGTGAATATTCTGAAAGACAACTTAGATGTGACATTTTTTTTTAAACGATTATTTTTTTCACTAAACTCACTTCAACATCATTTGTTGACTTTAAAAAAATTCTATTTTAAGATTGTCACATCAAAATGATTCTATTCAAGTACAAATGAATGTGAGAAAAAGAGTAACTCCCACATTCGATAAAGGGAAAATTCTTGACGTTATATAAGTATGGACTCTTCATAACCCTATAGACGTGTTTTAAAGTCATGAGGATTCATTTGAGTTCAAAGCGGACAATATTTACACGGTTGAGAGCGGGCCGTTATAGATTTGTACTTGAATAGAATCATTTTGATGTGACAATCTTAAAATAGAATTTTTTTTAAATACCCTTAAAATTTGATCATACATCGATTTGATTTTTATTTAAAAAAAATATCATTATAATTATTTGTAACTTTGGCATTCAATTACCTCTTATAACAACTTCAAATTTGTTTCTTCCATTTAAGACTACAATTTACCATTTCTTTACTCTACAATTTCTTTCTATACAAGGAGAGGTTGATCAATCAAAATGAATGATGGCCTTGGAATGGTGGGTTGCACATGCTACCATTACATTAGGGATAGCTTTAATGGGGTACTTCATAATTTCCCCCATTTTTTTTTTCACTTCCATTCCTTTTAATGTATTAGAAAATGATACATGAGGGAAATCAAGTATATATATTTTCACCTAAATTACATTTTCTTTTTAGGTAAATTACACTAACCTTTTGTGAATATTACATTAATCTCTTTCCTAAATATTGTCTAATGTATCCCCATACCATTATGTCCTTTTTGTAAAGGAGAAGGACAAGAGCCTTTAGTTGTGGCTTATATACCTAACCTATGGTGTTTGGATAAAATCTGAAGTATAAGCCAAGCCCCATATTTTCTAACATTTTGTTTGCATTTTAAAGAACCATGGAGAGTAATGCTTTTTCTCAAACATGATGGAGTAAATCATATTTTTAATTTTAGAAAAAAAAAATGGAATAAAATATGACATGATTTACTTGAAAAAAAATGGAGTAAATCCTATATGTTTGCGACCAAGTATGATCTTTTTATTTATTTATTTATTTGAATTAGGAAAGATGGGAAGAAAATATTGGGAGAGGAGAAGAGTACAGGAAAGAAGAGGGAGAAGAAAGGAAAGTAGGGTTAAGCTTAGAGGGGGTAAAGTAGGAGATTCTACAAGCCTATTTTTATTTTAAAATAGAAAAATGTTGTGTACTAGAAACCAAAAATTTAATAAAACATCTAGATTGCTTTGTAAGGCTACAATGGTACCTAAACCATTTAGGGTTAATAAAAACTCAAATAGACCTTCAACATGTTCTTTCTTCAATTCATCTTCAACTCAACTTTAGGGCAACCATCAGAGCTTGAGTTTTAATCAATGCTATTTACCTACAATGTCTTGGTTGGGTTAACGTTGCAACACACTTATAAGATGTAAGATAAACACGTTTATAGGAAAATGAGATCTTGTAGGAAGTATAGAAGCTTTCTTGGTTAAATAAAATTTAGGAAAAATATTATTATTATTATTGAAATGTGTGGGTTGGGGTTAAGATTGGAATTGAGTACAAATTTTGTGGGAATTTATATTAGTTTGTTTGAATTATAATGCTAATTATCATAATGTGTATAAATACTAAATTTTCTATGTGTTTTTGATAAACCACGACGATCCGGGAGGGGCCATAAGCCGAATCCCAAATATTTGGGTTGAGCCTGTACGTGAAAGATCGTTACAGACAGCATGCATGCAACGTAGTAGGTAGTAAACATAACCATTTAAGCACGTGGAAAGTGGAGAATAGGACTGGGTTTTCAATTGCGAATGGGTCTTCAGTAGTTGCATTATTTACGTCACTTTTATTTCATGCAATTATGTTATGTTTTACGTGTATTTGCACGAGTTGTTTTACATGTGTTTGAGTCCAGTTTTTGGTTTCTTGTTTCCTTTTATTTCGGTTTATTTGTACGGGACTTTGCTTATTTAAGCAGCCGAAGTTTATTAATTGAAGGAGGTAATCATTTGTTATCAAAAGCTTGTGGTACTTTCTCACCCGAAGAGAAAACAGTTCACTTTATCATTTGAATATTTGTTGGGACCTATCATTGGTATTAGAGATAGGTTATTATGGGAACCAATAGCGTATTGAACAGGTTGAAGGCTGGGTTTGGTGAAGTGCAAGATGGGCTATACCGGATGGAGCTCGGCATGGCGGACAGACTACGACATTTGGAAGAAACTCTCAACCGTCTCTTTGATGTACTCTTTGCAAACCAAGAGCCTCCAAACCATGGTAATCCAAACTAGGAAGGCCACAATGGGAGACAACTTGTTGTATCCTCCAAAACGATGAAACTGGAGTTTCCTCGATTCTTCGGAGATGACCCGACTGAGTGGTTCAATTGTGTGAACCAATTTTTTGAATTTCAAAATAATCTCGAAGGCTATAAAGTTTCTTTAGCCTCTTACCACTTGGAAGGAGAGGCTAACCAGTGGTGGCAATGGATCCACAGGACATTCCAAGAGGAAAGACAAGTCCTCTCATGGGCAAATTTAAAGATGAACTATGAACGCGCTTTGGGCCTTTGGATTGAGAAGATTTTGACGAAGCTCTTTCACTAATCAGGCAGACAGGCTCCCTGCATGAATACCAGCGGGAATTTGGACAATTAGGCAATCGGGTCAAAGGTTGGACGCAAAAGGCTCTTGTGGGAACATTCATGGGTGGATTAAGGACGAAGATTTCGGACGAGATCCGCATGTTTCAACCGCATACATTAAAGATGTTATCCGCTTCGCGAGGATGAGAGATGACTAACTAGTGAGACAGAGGAGGTTCACATGACCTGTACCACCAGTGCGAGCTCCCCTAGATCTTCCACTAACAAATCGAGCAACGGCCATAGCACCTGTCATCCCGGTTCGACGATTGAGTTGGGAGAAAATGCAGCGGCAATGATTCCAAGGTTTATGTTTTAATTGTAATGAATGTTTTACCGCATGACATAAAATGTCAAGGGCCTCGGATACTCATGTTGGAAGGACACGAGAACGACAACAACGTTATTTGTGACGACGTCACCAAAAAACGACATGCGGAAGAAAACCAGGAGGAGCTTTGCGAACCAGAGATTAAGTTGCATGCATTAACGGGATGGTCTGCGCCCAAGACCATGCACATAACTGTTAGAATCGGTGCCCACGACGTCATTATATTGATCGATAGCGGGTAGACTCACAATTTTATTAGTTAGCATCTGGCCAACCTACTGCGATTACCGGTGGTGCCAACAGAAATCTTCACCGTTTGGGTTGCCAATGGAGAACATCTTAGATGCCAGGAGCGGTTTGAGGAGATACAAGTGAATCTTTAGGGCACTTTTTTTTCCTTAACTCTTTACTCTTTACCTTTCACAGGATTGGACGTAGTGTTGGGGATTCAATGGCTCGAGTTACTTAGCTCTGTGGTTTGCGACTGGAAACATTTGACCATGGAATTTTTGTGGGAAAACCAGACCAGAAGATTGCTTGGTATTGACGGGCAAGACATCCGAGCATCATTATTAAAGGAGTTATCTAAGGAAATTCGCCCAAACCAAGCGTTGTTTGCATTATGTTTCCCAGGTCGTTCAAACAGAACCACAAGGGAATATTCATCCAAGCATGTAGGAAATATTGCAAGAATTTTTTGATCTGTTCATAGAGCCCATGAGCTTACCACCAACATGAGAGGTTGACCACGACATCACTCTTAAAGAAAAAACTGAGCCGATTAATGTTCAGCCTTACAGACATTATCAAAAGAACGAGATAGAGAAACAAGTCCAAGATATGCTGAGATCGGGGCTTGTTCGACCCACCACTAGCCTTTTTTCATCACCCGTTTTGTTGATGAAAAAAAAAAAAAAAATAGGAGCTAGCGTTTTTGCATAGATTACCGCGTACTCAATGTCGCAACCATTAAAGACCAATTTCCAATCCCCACAGTTGAGGATATGTTGGACGAACTCTATGGTGCGTCCTACTTTACTAAGCTATATCTAAGGACAGGGTACCATCAGGTACGACTAAATCCATGTGATGTCCATACAACTACTTTTCGAACACATAATGGGCATTATGAATACTTGGTTATGTCAGTTGGCCTATGTAATGCACCCTCTACATTTCAAGCTATCATGAACTCTATCTTCCGTCATCATCTCCGTAAATTTATATTAGTTTTCTTTGATGACATTTTGATCTATAGTTCCAATTGGGACACACATTTAGTTCATGTAAAACAGACCTTTGAAATATTGAGGCAACACCAATTCTTTGTCAAATCTAGCAAGTGTGCATTTGGGCAACAAGAACTGGAATATCTGGGGCACATTTTCACTATCCAAGGCTTCAAGGTGGACGAAAGTAAGATTGTTGCTATGGCAGCTTGCTTTTGGCCTATTAACATTTCGGAACTACGTGGGTTTTTAGGTTTGATAGGGTATTACCAGAAGTTCGTCCAGAACTATGGCATTATAGCTCCTTCACTCACCAATCTTCTCAAAAAAGGCCAATTCGGATGGCATGAGGAAGCTAAAGCCGCTTTCCTTGTTCTCAAACAAGCCATGAAGACCACTCCTTCATTGGCCATGCTTAACTTCAACAAGGCCTTCACTATCGAAATGGATGCATTTAGGGAAGAAATTGGAGCGGTCCTGACCCAGCAAGGAAAACCAGTGGCGTACATGAGTCGAGCGTTTGGAGTGACCAAGAAATCTTGGTCGACATATGCTAGGGAGATGTTAGCTATCGTCGAAGCCATACACATGTGGCAGTCGTACTTGCTAGGTAAAAAATTCTATATTCAGACCGACCAACATAGTCTCAAGTATTTCCTAGAACATAGAATAGCAACCCTGGAGCAACAAAAATGGGTTGCTAAGCTCTTGGGCTACGACTATGAAATTATTTACCAACCGGGCTGTGAAAACTCTACAGCTAATGCTCTCTCACGCAAGCTAGGTAGTCCCATTCTTCACTATATTTTCTTTTCACAGGTTAGTTTATGGGAAGAAATTAAAAAAGCTTCAAATGAGGACCAATACATTCAGTCAATGGGTCGTGCGGCCACAAAACAACCTGAGGGATCATATACATGGTGTCAAGGGCTACTACTATACAAGGGGATGGTCGTCGTTCCAAATGATGCACCCTTAAGGGCTAAACTGCTACACGAAATGCATGACACCAATGTGGGGGGTCATTCGGGCGTCTTACATACATTCAAGAAGTTGGGACAACAATTTTATTGGCCTGGGATGCATAGAGCAATGCAAAACTATGTCAAGGGGTGTGACATTTGCTAGAAGATAAAAATTGAGACATTGACTTCAGATGGGCTTCTTCAGCCATTGCTGATTCCGTGCCAAGTATGAGACAACATCACCTTAGATTTTATTAAAGGATTATCGGTCTCGCAAGGAAGGGATACCATCATGGTGGTTGTTAATAGATTTAGTAAGTCCGCACATTTTCTTACTTTCAGTCACCCTTTTACTGCAAAAAATGTGGCAAAAAAATTTGTGGAAGACGTTATCAAGCTCCACAGGATGCCCAAGTCCATTGTTAGCAATCGAGACCCGATCTTCATCAGCAACTTCTAGCAAGAATTTTTCAAGATGTCGGGCACCAAACTGTAGCTTAATTCTGCATACCACCCGCAAACGGATGGCCAGACGGAACTCATCAATCGTTGCATCGAACAATATCTACGGTGTTTCGTTCATTAGTGGCCACATAAATGGTGTTCCTACTTACCTTGGGTTGAATATTGGTATAACACAACATACCATATTTCGATAGGGATGACCCATTTTTAGGCTCTGTATGGAAGGTTACCACCCTCCATTCCGACGTATAATATAAGCCTTTCACCAGTACACGAAGTCGACCAACAACTAGTGAGCCGAGATGAATTGCTACGACAACTGAAGGCCAACTTAGAAAGATTGATGAACTGAATGAAGTAGTTGGTAGATCAAAAGAGAAGGGACATTACGTTCAGTATCAGTGACTGGGTGCTTTTGAAGCTACATCCATATTGTTAGCAAACGGTCTTCAAACGGGTCCACCAGAAACTCGCTAGCCGTTTTTATTGACCCTACCAAATTCTAGAGAAAATCAGACCTGTCACATACAAATTACAGCTACCAAAAGAGGCACGTATTCACCCGGTGTTTCACGTATCACTACTTAAACGATACTAGGTCAACAAGGCGGTCAACGGGGAGATGCCTGAGATCAAACGAGTCGAGTTACCACCATTCACTGACGAAGGGGTAGTAATTTTGGAGCCGCAAACTATTTTAGACTACCGTTGGATCAAGCAAGGAACACAACTTGTCAAAGAAAGATTAGTAAAATGGAAACATCTTATAGCCGATGAAGCGACGTGGGAGCCAACAAACACGCTACGGGAGATGTTTATCGAGTCTGGACCTTGAGGACAAGGATCCGCTTCTTGGGAGAGGTATTGATAAGCCACGATGATCCAGGAGGGGCCATAAGCCGAATCCCAAATATTTGGGTTGAGCTTGTACGTGAAAGATCGTTGCATGCAACATGCATGCAACGTAGCAGGCAGTAGACGGAACCATTTAAGCACGTGGAAAGTGGAGAGCAAAACTAGGTCTTCAGTTGCGAATGGGTCTTCAGTAGTTGCGTAATGGGTCTTCAGTAGTTGTGTTATTTACGTCACTTTTATTTCATGCAGTTATGTTCTGTTTTACGTGTATTTGCACGAGTTGTTTTACGTGTGTTTGCGTCCAGTTGTTGGTTTCTCATTTCCTTTTATTTCAGTTTATTTGTACATGGCTTTGCTTATTTAAGTAGTCGAAGTTTATAAATTAAATGAGGTAATCATTTGTTATCAAAAGCTTGTGGTACTTTCTCACCTGAAGAGAAAACAGTTCACTATATCATTTGAATATTTGTTGGGACCTATCATTTTTGTTCGCATCTATTGAGTTACTAGTGGATTTCAACATATGAAATTTTGGAATGAACAATTTAGGACAATGAGCTTAGTATTGGTGTATGACCAATAAGGAATGTCAGATTAGCCTTCGATGTCTAGACGATGATTCAACCTGTACATAGGAATGTTCGAATGGGTTTTTTGAGTACGCTATTTTGAAACTTAAGTAAAAAAGAAAAGACTTGAGCAAAAAAAAGTGTTCTGAAAAAAATTGCAATATATCTTTCTTATGGTCAAGGACAACTATTTATTTTTGCTTAACTATAACTTCTTTTCAGGTGCTTTAATGGTGCCTTTGATTGAACGTTATTGTCTTTAATGTCAATGATTATCGGCTCACCTTGATGAGTCATAAAGACTGGTGTTTTAGTTTTGTAATGGTTGAGTCAATCAAGACATTTAATGTCTATTGTAGTTAATGCTTATTAGGTGGTTTAATTCATGCTTGGTTAATATTGTATCCATTTGATACCCTAGGCTAGGCGAACGAGGCAACCTGGTCTTGTGCTACCAAGTTATGACCTGGATGACTTTAGGTGATGACTATGTGCTCTCCTTACTTAGTACATTGTGTTAATAATTTTGTTCCAATATTTTTCAACTTAGAAAACTTTTTAGATAATAATTTACTCTCCTATTGAAGATCTAAGGTTGTTGTTGATCAAACCAGAAAATTACATACAAGTTTAAAAAGATCTATTTAATGGTAAGCTAAGTGATTAAATGGTTAAAGTGAATTTATATATTTTCTGTAATTTAAAAATACCTAAATTATTGTTTTGGAAAAACAAGGAAGACTTGAGCCATGGAAGCAATGCTTGACTTGAGCAATGGATAAGTGTGCTTGAATGCTCGTTTTAAATCTATCATAATATAACAAATTATCTTTTGAAAATTCACAAAGCTATATTTTTTTTTTTGGTAAATTCTCGATACCAACCTCTTATTATGTATAGGCGTATATAAAGTGTCTTTTAATCCATTATATTATAAAAATTAATTAAGTGCATTCAAACATTGGGTTGAATGAGACGAATCCACCAAAATTGCACCCCCAAAATAATATTGGATGTCTTAGACATATATTTGGTAATATAAATCAATCACACATGAATGATGTGATAATAAAAAATTATAATAAATTTACTCATAATAAAATTTCATAACAAAGTTTGATAATTATCAAATAAAAATGTTTCATATTATATCAAAATTATCTTGCCAAAAGGGTTTTTTTTTTTTATATATTTTATTTTAAGAAGTTCATGTGCTATGATACAAATTTCAATTATAATTAATTTTAAAATTTATTTTGAAAATATTTATTTATTTCTTTATTACTTTGGAATTTCGTGTAAGGTTATGAAACAAGTAAATGCTTATACAATATCATAGGAGGCAACAAATGTTCAGATGGTTATTATTCCTTCACAGAACTGACTTTTTAAATTTTATTTATTTATTTAAAGTTTTGGATTCTAAATTCTCCTCTCCCCTCTTCTTTCCGCTTTCTTCTTCAGCCTTGTTTCCACGGTTCTCTCATGGCTTCTCTCCCTCGCTTGTCTCGCGAAACGGCCCATCCCTACTTCTAGAACATTCTTCCGCCTCAAAGCTCATAAGATCATAAACCTCAACGCAATGGCTCCAAGAACCCTACCGATTCTGAAGCAACTCCTATCGAAATCATCTTCCTATAACACTAACTTCATTGGGTCCAGATTTGCCCCGAAGAGATCCGTCACGTACATGCCCCGCCCCGGGGATGGGGCTCCCAGGCCAGTAACCCTAATTCCCGGGGACGGAATCGGGCCTTTGGTGACCGGCGCCGTCGAGCAGGTGATGGACGCGATGCACGCGCCGGTGTACTTTGAGCGCTACGAAGTTCACGGCGACATGAAGAAGGTGCCAGAGGAAGTGCTGGTTTCGATTCGGAAGAACAAGGTGTGTTTGAAGGGCGGTTTGGCGACTCCGATGGGCGGTGGTGTGAGCTCCTTGAATGTGCAGCTGAGGAAAGAGCTGGATCTCTATGCTTCGCTTGTGAATTGCTTCAATCTTCCTGGATTGCCCACGCGGCACCAGAATGTGGATATAGTCGTGATTCGGGAGAATACGGAAGGCGAGTACTCGGGGCTCGAGCACGAGGTCGTTCCCGGTGTCGTGGAAAGCCTTAAGGTTTTGATTTGTTATTACCTTGTCTGATGGTTATTTTGGCCGTTTCCCAATGCTGTTCAATTTTCCTTTTCTCGATTTTAGAGGTAGAGGATCATTTGGTTGAATTTCCGAAGAGCCATTTGCTAAATTTATGAAAAGCTTTGAGTTCAGGAATGATTATAAATGACTGAATTTCCGATTTTTTTTTCCTCCATTGAAAGGGAAAATGAACAAGACTGCTAAGTTCTCAACTTGTTCCAAATAACTCTATGTAAAGGACTCACATGACTCTACTACCCGAAAATGAACACAAAGTTAGAAATTGGGATAGACCTTTGGGAACAAAAAATGAGGACATCTTTTTGAAGTTTTTGAAATTAGTGAGATAATGATGATTTTGTTCTGAAATGAGAGAAGTTCTGTCTTCCCACTGTCAAGTCTGAATAAGGAATTGGCTTGTAACATGGCTCTAGCTTTTAAAACAGTAGAAAGAAAATGACAGTGGCTGCAGCTCATTAGGATTTAAAACCCAAACCCAATCTTAAGTTGTAGAGGGGTTCATGATTTTGCTTCATACTGGTATAGGCAGTGTTAACAGCATTCCAATTAAACAGATGGATAATTTACCTTGTGCAATAGTTAAGTAGAATTTTGATTATTATTTTGGTATGGATCAAGAAATCCAGTATGTATCAATTGACATAGAATCTAAGGTCTTGTTCTTATGTGGCATTCAGACTTCATATGTTTGTGTATTGTTTATTTTTTAAGGCTTGTCTTATTTTCAGATATTTTGTTTGAATATAAAAAGTCAGATTCTGAAATCATCTAAATTTTTTGACACCTTTATATCGATTTCTAGTCATAGTTCAGACAAATTCAGACCTTAAAATAACAGATACCATTTAAATTTTTTGTAAATCTTATGAGGTTACCTTCCTATTCTTTGCTATGCTTTCCATGAACTTGCATCTTGGGCATTGCACAGTCTGTAGTATGTTTGTGGCTCATGATGCTCATTTGCTAGGTAATAACAAAGTTCTGTTCGGAGCGCATTGCAAAATATGCTTTTGAGTATGCATACCTAAACAACAGAAAGAAAGTGACAGCTGTGCACAAAGCAAACATTATGAAGCTTGCTGATGGTCTGTTCTTAGAATCTTGTCGAGAGGTTGCAACAAAATATCCTGGAATCAAGTACAGTGAAATTATTGTGGACAATTGCTGCATGCAGCTTGTTTCAAAGCCTGAGCAGTTCGATGTCATGGTATGTGAATTTACTATTGTATAGCACTTTAATTGAGATGGAAATTGCTTGGTCAATGTTTGTCATGTTCTGTAATTATTCTTAAGATTTCCTGATAGCATCTGTAAGGTTGTTGCAGACATTAATCTGATGCAGAAATGACTTAATGCTATGGAGAACAAATCCTCTTCCATACATATATTTTTTTAACTTTTTAATAAGGCTAAGATCATTAACTAAATTTTTATGATGGCCCATTTAAAACTCTGCCAACTGGCTTCCATTTTAATTGTGGTAATGCAGAAGCAGTGCTCCTGCAATGTTGATATTTCAAACCTATGCCTACTAGCATCATTATTTGTTGTCTTCCATTTTTTTCCAGAGATAAAAGAAAGGGCTTCTATAGCTTATGCTTTGTGGTGTACATTTTGCAGGTGACACCTAATCTTTATGGCAATTTAGTGGCAAATACAGCAGCTGGTATTGCTGGTGGCACAGGAGTCATGCCAGGAGGTATACTCACAAATTTCAAGTTTATATTTCTTCCTCCGTTATTTTTTCTTCTCTTCTAGAATATATATATATTTTTTGATAGACAAAGAGGAAAAAAAATTAAAACACGCCAAAACAGGGGGCGCTCCCTACGTACACAGACAGTATACAAAGAAAGCCAAAACAAGGCAACTCTTCTAGAATATCATCCACGCATCTTAGGACATAAAGTCAATGAACCCGTTCCTGTCTCCCAAATTTTTGCTGCAACTAAAAATCAACAATTTGGGTTTGTGATCATTTCTTTCAATGTGGTTTCTTGCATTTTCAACCAAATTTCTTAGGGGCAATTTTGTGGATGAAGCCTAGGTTCATAAATCACTATTTTCTTAAGGCTATGTTTTGTTCTTAGAAAATTTGAAGGAAAATGCCAGGGAAAGAAAATAGAAAAGAAAAGTAAAAGACAAGAAAAAACAAAAAACAAAAAATAGGATTAAAATCAATAAATTACTTTTATGTGTTACTTTAAATTTATTTCACTTATTTTAACTCATTGATATAAAAAATAAATAATTTGAAAATGAATAAATATTTAACTAGTTTTATATATATTTTATTTTTTTGGTATTTTTCATAGGATGGTAAATATGAGAAAATAATTTTCCTTAGCATTTTTCTCCTTTGTGAACCTTAAGAAAGAAAATTCTCTTGTCACACATCCTTCACTTCTATGCTGATTATTATAAATGTGTGCTTCATGCATCATCAGAAGATAAGGGACTCTCTTCCCCAAAATAATATATATATATCTCGGGGTTTCTCTATGTTGATTAAGTTTATGCTTTGTTTATTGCATTGGACCCATTCAAAACTTTAAAAAAATCCATGCACCTTTTGATTGCATCAAAGAGCTATGTTAGAACCTCTTTTTTTGTTTGATTGATAAGGAACCCATAGCCCCCAGTTTCTTCAATGGAATGATTCTAGGGCCTCTAGTACACTCTAATAATTCTGGACTCCTTTTAAATGGCTATTCCCAGTCTATGCATTTCCTGGGGGAAAAAAAAATTGTCTTTTAGAATTAGGTTTCCGTGAAAAGTCAACCTAATAAACAATGTCCAGAGAAAAGAGGTCTTAATAGTTCACCTGCTAGTTTTAATATTTTATGCTATTTGTATATGTTTGAACAAGTTTGTTTTTGTTAAATAAATACACACCTTATTTATTTGTTTTCAGAGGATAAATAAATCTTTACTCTGTTCCTCTCTCAAGTTTGTTTTGGTATATGTGTCTCAGTGTCTGTTCAGTTCAGGCTTACATGAACAAAGTATTATAAAATAGAGGGGCAGGTGTATCTGTGTTTATCTCCCTACCCCATGTTTGCATTAGACTCCCCTGCTGCTGGTCTAAAACCAGAGCTTCTTGTTCCATACATTAAATCAATTTTTTTTTTTCAAATTTCATGTTGGCATTTTCAACAACCTTGGTACTGGTGTTTGCAGGCAATGTTGGGGCTAATCATGCTGTTTTTGAGCAAGGTGCTTCAGCAGGGAATGTGGGACATCAGAAACTAGTAGAACAAAAGAAAGCGAATCCAGTGGCCCTTCTACTATCATCTGCCATGATGCTGAGGCATCTCCAATTTCCATCATTCGCAGATCGATTAGAAACTGCTGTGAAACGTGTAATTTCAGAGGGCAAGTACAGGACAAAAGACCTTGGGGGAGACAGTAGCACCCAAGAGATCGTTGATGCAGTCATAGCAACCCTAGATTGATTCACAAGACACGCGTTTGATCTCTGCTTTTCAACTATAAAACCAACCATTTGGCCTTGGGATTCTTGACTGCTCACTGTCTTCCTTGTTTATGTTTACTTTAAAATTTTCCTCCCACCACAATCGGTGATATTAAATAGCATCAATCAGAGAAAAAAGAGTGATGATGTGATGTGAAAGTTACATGGTGGCTATCAGGAAGTCTGAAGTCCATTCTCTGAGTTTAATATTTTTTAAATTAGTAGGTCATGGCCCGGCTTTGAAATCGCTTTATGAGACAGGTTGCTAACTTGAAGATAAGTACCTCAATATTAGCAAATTCTATAGGTGCTTTTTGTTATTACATTTTTGTTTCTATTCTGTCCTAAAGATAACCTAGTTTTAAATCATTGTTGAACAAGGTAGATTAATAATTGGCTGCTGGCTGGAATTGGGTGTACCCGCAACCGATTCCACCGTTTTCAAACCAGTTGGTTGTCTCTGCAATCTAAAAAGTTAAGAAAGAAATCCAAGCATCAGCAATCCCCACCTAATCTTGATGATGCAGCATTGCGCTCACACAAAAAAAAAAAGAGGGGAAATGGTAGCAGGAAATACACCACATGATGAGCTCCTTTCACATACTATTAACTCACACAACAACCCACATATAACTCAATATTGAACAAGATTCCGGGATGCCAAGATTAAAGTTAATCCTGCAGAAGCAAATGATGTGCAGATAATAATCCAATCATACAATAAGTTCATCATACATGCTGTTACTTAATCCATCGGGAAGCATAAGATACCACCTTGCCAGTTAGATCAAACGCTGGAAGGCAATGCAGAGTCACCTAATTCGAAAATGCCTGATATTGCTCTGCCCTCGAAAAGATAGTTCATTGTAGTCCGAATGCTCTGTGGCCTTGAGTGAGCTAGCATTCATTTTAGAATTCGGTGGTTTCCGTCTATCCTCTGTGTGAGGAGGGTCCGGTTGGTTCTTTCTTCTGCGCTGGTTATGTCCAGCCAGCCGCTTTCGACAGCTTCTTTTGGTATCATCAAACTGAGAAATTTCATGGAATCTACATCACATGTTCAAACCCATTCATTATTAACTTCATCAAGGTTTCCATCTCAATTACAGCACCTAGTTCATTACTAGTTGAAGTATAGATCTGGTAATTTATTTTTTTGGCCCCCAATAATTTGCCGTTTGGTTACCGAGAAAAAAGAATCCAAACCAAAATTTTAAGTTTCTATGATCCCTCCTGTTTTAGTTACCAAAGAATTGGAATTCTCTTCAACTATGCCAAACTTTTGTGCCATATTAGATTTTCGTTACTCCCAACTAATGGAAAAAATAAAAAATAAAAAATAAAAAATTAGTTTCTTTTCATTTTCGGGAATTTTCCAGCACCCATTTGGAGCATGAATGATCCCCAAATCCAAAAGGTAGATAGGCAACTCAAAAAACCCAAAGATAAAGCTCAAAGAAGCTTCAAGATAAACTTGGATATCAAGAAGAAGCAACCATTTCCAAGCATATCAAAATCATCAAACAATCCACAAAAATGAAGCTCCCAAAACTGAAATTAAGGCAATAATACCTGCTACACTGCTGGCAAAACCTCTGCTCAATGCCGCCCAGGAAAACAAAGGCCGCCTTAGCATGTCGCTCGCAGACCTTGTGCCTTCTGTGGTACCTCTTCGCCGCCCTCAAGTCCACACCACAATCATCGGCCTGACAACACAGCGTATTCGACGGAACTCCCCTTCTCTGCCCCGAAACTATCCTTATCAACGCCCTTTTTCTTCTGTCCTCCACTTCCTCCTCCCGCTCCTCCTGCTCCTCTTCCTCCTCTACTCCATCACCACCACCACCATAATCAACAGTTTCATCATCATTTTCAGATTCTCCCACTTCATCCTCCGTTTCATACTCTTCTTGTCTTTCGTATTCCCTTTTTATCTCTAACGATCTCTTCGCCATTGAAAAAATTTTCAAGCAAACAAAATTAGGGTTTTCCGCCAAAAATAGGGTTTTTGTCAAAGTGTCCCGCTAGAGTCTAGTGGGAGATAGTAGTAGTCTCTTAACAAGTGTCGCATTCCCTTCACTCATTTGACTCCCCCTACTTTTACCCACCTTCTCTCTCCAAACGCCATGAACGTTTCTTCTGCATTCCCTCTGTTCCACCACCTTTCTTTCTTTCTCTGTATCATGGAGCACATGAAAACGATGCTTCACGCATCCGATGCCGTTGATCTCACCCAGATGTTGAGCTATCCTGATTAATACGTGTACGATGATGCTGTCGCAATTACTAAAGTGCAATGCACCTTGTTTTTATAAAAACATTTCGCTTCAATCTGAAAACGTCTTTGCAAACAACGAGGAAATCTCTCCCGCGTACCGAAACTACGGTATGTGTGTTATACACACAGGGGGCCTGAACTGACCACCGGGCTTGAAAATTTTTGGGCCGTTGGATCATCAAACCTGACAATCCAACTGTGCAACGTGTGCGCTGGTGTAATAAAGTTGACTGAGAGTTTTGGGGTGTAGCGGTGGAAGAATATCCAGCGGCGGAGATTGAGGACACGTAGTCATCTTCACGTGTGTTGCATGACAGCATAACCTATTACCAGGAAATCGTCCGCTTTTTACGGGATGTTTATCTTTATTGTTTTGTGTGGCGTGAATGGACGCAAACGACGTCGTTTTCGTTGGAAAATGCCTGCTAGGTTGATGTTTGACTGTGATCATTGACTCGTGTTTTATACGTGTTTTATACGGCTACAACATTAACTTCTGAGTCCTGACGCACGCGCATCGTCCATTGGAAAAAAGAATAATAAAATTTGACTTTAACCATAAAATTTTGGGAAAAAAAAGCCTATTGTCTTCTCATCACATTAAAATCTAAATTATCAGGTGATGGTATAAATAAAAATTATTATAAGTTAATAAAATTAAAATATAAAATAATAAAATTAAATGCAAATGAATAAAATAAAAATTAAATTATACCCGCAACATAATATATTATGATTAATTTATTTATTTTTAGATACACGATCGGATGCAGGCCGTGCCCAACGGGGCAAATCCCCTTGAAATTTTGATAAAAAAAATTAGCGGTCCATGGGGATTTGATTCGATCCAAAATTTTCATAAAAAACCCATCTATTACCAGGCTGTACAAATACTTTGATATTGTGTTCTTTCGTAAGTTTCAAATATTGCCCCGTCAACCAATTTTCTGGGTCCGCCAGGGTGGACACATTCCGATTCTTTTTGAAAAAAACGAGTTAAAAGGCGAATAAGAGTGAAGCATGAGGATCTCAAAAGATAGGTTGGGTCAGATGGACACACCGAAAGCATAACATGAAGTGTCGATCGACAATCACAGGACGTGAGGTGTGATGCTTGCCTCTATGATGTGTCACACATCACTATATGTGGTGTATAGGGTGGGAACATCGCAATAAATAAATGTATAGAGATGTTCACATCCATTTTCATGCCTTCTAAATCACGGTTCCTTTTTGGGTGTTGAAGGATTGTTTATGGGCCTCACTTTTCAACCAACCTATTCAAGCTGGGCCCATCAGCTGAGCTCAATTCTGAAACAGGGGTCAATTTTTTGGACCATCGGTGGGCTATATGGGCCCAACAGCCACACCCCTTGAAGATTCTACTATTTATAAAAAATGACTTCTTTTGATAGACTATTTCCATCTCCAACATAAATAAAATTATTCCCATTATATGATTTAATATGAGAAAATTTATCCACGTCATTTGTCAAAAGTGAGGTAGCATCAAAAGCAATAATAAAAGACTTGTTTGAGTCGTTCAATGCTAGAGTAGCAAAAGCTTGTGGAAATCTCCAGATTGGTTAAAAATAATAAAATCAAATAGTGTTTGTTTTTTTACTTAATTCTAAATAGAATTTTAATGTTTAATAATGTTAAATATTAGGTTATTTGTTTTTGTAGTATTTTATTTATATTAAGTATTAAAAAAATAAAAGAACTAATATATTATTTTTTTATTTAGAAAAAACTATATATTTTGATTTTTTCTATTTAGTAAAATGTTTATAATAAGTCATGAAAAAGTAGAAAAACAAACAATTTAAATTCTGAAAACAAATTGCTTTTAATAAAATGCAAAAAAAACAAATACCACCTTAGTCTTTTATAGATTTGACAAGTTGCTTTATTATTATTATTTGAGTTGGTAGGACATTGTTGTTGATGTTTTTGTTTTGGTTGAGTTGTGTTGTTATTTGGCTATTTGGGATTGTATTCATTTCTAAGAGGATTGTGGTTTTCATTAGTGTCCAATAGGTGTGAATCATGTCCCCTTGAGTTGAAATTTTCTCTACCCCCATGATCATTTTAACTACAACCTCATTGTCTAAAGAAAACTTGCGAATGTTCCAAGAACATTTTCTTCTCCTCCTTTTGGGTCCTGAATGATTGTTCATGCCTTTGAAAATGTAGCATGAATTGATTAAAGGAAGGATAAGGTGGTTTAGTAAGCATAGGAAGTTGAAAATTTTCGTACCTTTGTCCTAAGCTATGAGTGAATTAGAAAACTTTGTTTTAGTTTGAAATTGAAGTTTTCATTGCGACAAGATTCTCTCTCTCTCTCTTTCTCTCTCACTCACATAGATGTATATATATATATATAAAGTATCTTAAATATTCTTTAAAGGCCATGACTCTTCATCATTAACATATTTATCAAATTTTTTTTCTACTATAATGGGAAGTAATTGCTCTTCAAGAGAAGTCCATTCTTCATATGCCATTTCATTTCAACTCCAAAGCTTGTGCTCAAAACATCTTCTTTCATGATTCCAAGAAACCATAAAGTGAGAAGCTTGTCATTATTAATTTATTATGGGTGTTGCGAGTTGGGACTTTTATTTCCTTCATCATCCTTACATTTTTCAACAAGTTTTTCTCCACTAAAGAGATGATGGAGAACATCGAGGGCAAGAACTAAGGGAGTAATTTGGTTTCGTTACAATAGAAAATTTGTGGTGTTTAATTTGGTGTACTTTGGTAATGAAAGCTGTGATTTTTATTACTTTTTTTTTGAAATTTTATACAAAATTATAGGTGAGTAATAAAAGGAAAAAAAGTAAAGAATATTTCTAATTAAAATATATATAAAAATGTCCTAAAATTAAGAGAACCTAATATAGTTAATATTTGATTGCTCTTATAAATTTATGGAAACATAGATTGGAGTGTATTTCTACCTGGCCTTTATGTGTTGATTATATGTATGTCCTTATATGTATTTCCTTCATTATTTTTCTAACGCTATCCATTTGGGTTATCATCAAAATCTATTACACCAATCTCACTTAGAAACAGAAAAACATGTAAAAATGGCATGACAATTAACATACTGAGTAGGAAGTCAAAGAGGTTGCAAGGCAGCAAGGTTTTATGCACACCTTACATAACACCTAATTTTACACTGATCCAATTGTCCATTTGGTCTTTTCGAAATGTCCAATTAATACACCTTGTAGGATTA
This sequence comes from Vitis riparia, assembly GCF_004353265.1. NCBI lineage: Eukaryota > Viridiplantae > Streptophyta > Magnoliopsida > Vitales > Vitaceae > Vitis > Vitis riparia. The sequence goes on along the minus strand of NC_048434.1, from coordinate 21,651,151 downwards.
GGTCTTCTTCTCATTTGATCCAATTGTCCATTTGCTCTTTTTGAACTGTCCAATTAATGCACCTTGTAGGATAAAGTCATCTCCTCACTTGAGATAGAGACTGGTCAGCCTTTATCCTCTAGACCCATTATTTTCATTCATCTCCAAACAGTTCACCCCGGGAGGAGTGAAGGATGTGGCCTATTGGTTTGTGCATAGTGACATTAGTTATCATATGGGTCACAAATTGGATTCATAGATGGAGGAACCCCAGATGCAATGGTACACTTCCTCCTGGCACCCTGGGCTTTCCACTCATTGGAGAAACCATTCAATTTTTCATTCCCGGCCACTCCTTGGATCTTCTACCATTCTTCAAGAAAAGAGTTCAGAGGTTAGTATATCGTCATCCCCATCTTCCTCTTGGTCTTGAAAATATTTTAATTCCTTATGATAGTGAGCAAAATATGGAAATAGGATTAATTTTCTTTCATTTTATTTCATCAATTGAGTTTCTCTCCTTCAAGAATTTTATGTATGTACTTTTGTCACTAAAACAGATATGGTCGTCTGTTCCGGACAAGCCTAGTGGGTCGACCGGTTGCGGTAGCAGCTGACCCTGAAGTGAACCATTTCATCCTTCAAGAAGAGGGGAAGTCGGTGGAAATGTTTTACTTGGATTCTATTGTTAAGCTTTTTGGGAAAGATGGGGCATCCACCCATGCAACCGGTCACGTTCACAAGTATCTCAGGACACTGGTTATGAATAACTTTGGCTTCGAGAGCCTCAGAGATAAGCTACTTCCTAAAGTGGAAGCAGTGGCTCGTAAAAGCTTAGACACTTGGTCGAGCCAACCATCTGTGGAACTGAATTATGCTATTTCACAGGTAATGTTTGAATTCATATCGATGGAGCTGTTCAGTTATGATCCAAGCGCATCCACAGAAAGTATGAGCGATGCATTCATCAACTTTCTGAAGGGTCTAGTGTCTATCCCCTTGAACATTCCTGGTACAACTTTTCATAAATGTTTGAAGGTAATTCATGAAAATTATACTATCTTAATTGTTCCTTAAGCGAATTCCCATCCAAACAGTTTGTATATAATTAAGGTCTTTGTTGTGGAACTTAATTCCATAGAACCAGAAGAAGGTAATGAAGATGCTGAGGGAGATAGTGGAGGAGAGGTGTGCTTCTCCTGAGAGACGCCATGGTGATGTTCTTGATTATTTCCTGGAAGAAATGAAAAGCAAAACATTCATAACAAAAGATTTTATTGTCTACATAATGTTTGGGCTTCTCTTTGCCACCTTCGAGTCGATCCCCACTATGTTCACTCTAGTCTTTAAATTAATAATGGAGCACCCACTGGTGTGGCAAGAATTGAAGGTTAGCCTTCCATTCATTGTCATGTTGTTCTTCAAGTTTGCGCTCATTGATCCTGTTATTTTTCTTGGTTGGTTAATTAGTTTCTCCGTTTCTCAGGATGAGCATGAGGCTATTCTTAGAAATAGTCAGACTTCAAATTCCACAATCACATGGGAAGATTACAAGTCCATGACTTTCACATTTGATGTGAGTGACAAACAAATTTCTCCAGTCTATCTTCTCTTTTCATTCGATTTTCTTATGAAGTTGTTGTACTCTTTGAATTATTGGGATTGCAGGTTATCAATGAAGCACTTAGAATGGGAAATATTAGTCTTGGGAGTTTTAGAAGAGCCGTGGAAGATGTAAGGATAAATGGTATGGTCATGATCCATTGCTTCATGCTTTACATATAGTATCGATCTACTCTTCAAATTCAAACGATGTGCAATTTAAATTCTTTTTGCAGGATATACAATTCCAGCAGGGTGGATAATTTTAGTTGTCCCTTCAGCACTTCACATGGACCCTGAAACATACCCCGATCCTCTTGTTTTCAACCCATGGCGATGGAAGGTGGGTGATTAATTGAATCGATCTAAGATTTGATCTTTCATGAAGTTAAAAAGTTCAAAATATAGGTTTGAATGCGTTGATTTCCTGATAAAAATGTAGGAGGATGGGGGATCAAAGATCAGAGTTAAGAATTTCACACCTTTTGGAAGGGGTATACGCTCTTGTCCAGGGGCAGAACTCAGCAAGCTTGTGGCAGCCACATTCATCCATGCGGCAGTCACCAAATACAGGTGATTTCCCATCTTAATTATGCTTTTTCAAGACATGTGTTTTGGGTGGCTGAGAAATGACATTTTAAGAGGTGTGCCCTCTGCAGGTTTACAAAAATTAAGGGAGGACGTGTAGTTCGAAATCCAATGTTGAAATTTAAGGATGGGTTTTACGTCAAGGTTTCGGAGATGGTCACTGAAGGTGGTGGCTCAGCTGCTGAAGATGCTTGAAAAAGTTTAGGTTGAATGTGCTATAGGCGAAGCTACTGTAGTTTTGCCCTTGTATGAACCTACCATATATATGGTATGAAATAAGCGTGTGGGAAGGGTTTTCATTTGCCAGCTCCCCTTTCAACGAGTAGTTGATAATCGTTCCGGAATGTTTTTGATAATGGCTTTGAAAAAAAATAATTTTTAAGAATAATTTTAAAAAATAAGTTTTTGAGAACAATTGTAATTTTTTTTTTTTGTATTTTTATATTTGTATAATTAATTTTTAAAATTACGCCAAAAAATTAGTGAAAAAAATTTAAAATAATTAAAATATATTATCATAATACCATATCTAAAGAGCAAGTTATTAAAATATTATTGTGTTAAAAAGTCATCAAATATGTTTTCAAATTCAGAAAACAATTTCTTGTTTTTAAAAAGAGATAACTGTTTTTAAAAATAATTATCAAATGCATTAGATGTTGTTTGTTTTTTTTATCTGAATAAAAAAAACAAAAATGTTTAACTAAAAGTAATATACAATCAATCAATGTAATTAAACTGATCTATAATAAGCTCATTTTATTTATATTATTTAATTGGATAAAAAAATCCAAATATTCTGATTTTATTTATGCATGCAAAAAAATAAACACCATCGTAGCTCTTATGGCCTAAATGAGTTAGGTTTTTTATTTTCAAAAATAGGAAAAATAAAAATACTATTCAAACATAAGCTCAATTACATATTAGAATTTTACTTTTCAACATATTTTTAAAAATAAATAAATCATCTCTAAATGTTTTACTAATAGAAAGCAATTCAAGATTGACATTTTCATTTTTTTTTTTTGTTGAGAAATTGAAGAATTCATCTTCATTACCATACCAAATAGATTCTTAAAAATCAGGTGGGGAAGAGTAATCCAAAAACACTTAATTAGTCCAATAGGAAATGGCTATTGTGTTTTTCAAAATGTTATCCTTATTGGGCAAACTTCATATATATATATATATATATATATACACTAGTTAAACTCCTTTTGCTTGCCTTTGGTATGGAGGTTGATGTATCCCAATGGCCCATTGTTTAGAATCTTTTCTCTAAATTGATTTTTTGACTTTACACCATTTGGAGGGTTTTTTTTTTTTTTTTTTTTTTGCATGAGAATATCATATTTTCAAAAAAAAAAAATTAAAAAAAATACAAAGAAAAGAAAATAGAAAGAAATAAAAAATGAAACAAACTAAATAATAGATTTAAAGCTAATAAATTATTTTATATATATATATTTAATTTAATTTTATTTATTTTTCTTTATTATATAAAGATTAAATAATTTAAAATATATAAATTGATGACTAATTTTAATTATATTTTATTTTCTTTTTTCAAACATGATAAAACTATTTTCTTTAATATTTTTTTCCTTTGATATTTTTTTAATCAAACATAATCAAAAGAAAAAAAAAATGAAAATGCTTTTACAACTTTTTAATTAAATTTGATTCATGATTCTAATTAGGTTAGAATCTTATCCCCTCAATCATATTTTATGTTCCACTCATCATTTGAAAAGATGGATACAATATAAATGAGTGAATCTCTCTCTCTCTCTCTCTCTCTCTCTCTCTCTCTCTCTTTAAATGAATTTAGTGTTAAAAAAAAGTCATATTTTGAAAAAATAAATTTAATGTAAAAACTGAAAATTATCTTTTTAAAAAAAGATTTGAATGTAAGAAAAAATAAAATAAGTGAGAAAGAATATTTTCATTAGGAACGAAAATGACATATTTTTGTATTTATTTTTAAAAATATCCTTTGTTAATAATATCTTTTAAAAAATAATATTTTCCTTAAAGAATACATCAGACATGTGCCCACGTTTTTAGGTAATATCAGTAAATGCTTAGTGCAATGTATGTATTTATCAAAATATTGCGAACCTCTCTAATTCAAAGCCCCAAACATCCGAGGAATAACAATAATAATTATCACAAGGAAAAGAATATATAAATATTACTTTTTTTTAATCCTAAATAAGGAATTTCCCATTTTATAAGGATGACAAAAAAAATTATATATTTAACAATAAATATATATAAATAAAAGAATTGTTCAAATTATTATTAAAAAATTTATATACTTATATGATCTATAATTATATGTAATAAAATATAAAATTAATATACTTATAACTTAAAATTAATATTCTTATAATTTATAAAATGACGTATTAATATTATTATAAATCAAAATTTGATCTCGATATGTCAAACCTCAGATTCTTGGGTAAGTGTGAACGGAAACCATTTTATTTATTATAATATGAAGCTTTTATTAAGTTTAATAAAATTTTTTTCGCAAAATCTTGGTTTGGATTTTAGATTGAAATTGATTCAACATAACTTTAGTTTAATTTTTTTTTTTACTAAGTATACATTTATTTAAATTAAATTATAAGGAAAAAAATTTCAAACCTTCGAGTCAAATAATTAATAATTTGTTTGATAGTAATTCGAAGAAACACTTTTAAATATTTATAATACTTGAAATTTTTTATCATTAAAGTATTAGAAATATTAGAAATGTTTTCTAGAATCAGTCCAAAATGCACTCCAAATCTCTTTAGCTTCATAGTGGGTGAAGGTTCAAACTGAAAAGATTTCGATGGTTAAACCTATCACTCAACTTAGGTATATAAAAAATACTTTAAAACATTGACAAACCATTTAGATAAAATAAAATACTAATAAATTAACATAAGGTTGTATGATATAATATTGAAAAAACAACATCCCCATTAAAGTGGGCCATTTCCAAACTTGAAGATGGTCAAGACAAAAAGTTCTATACACATTTCTATTTTATTGAAATTTGAATAAGAAGTACACAACCATTTTGTTTTATTATGGGGATGATAACTTCATTTAACATTTTAGTATTTGTGGTCTTCATTCTTATCATACATTCTAAAAACTTTGAATGATTTTTTTAGATACCCAATTTTCAATTTGATCAACGAATGAATTGGGTATTGAAGATTTGGAAACTTCATTTAACAACCTTTGTTAAAAACCTATAACTTTTGTTTGAGACTCATAATCTTAAATTGAGAACAAAATGAACAAAATCCTTTCTTTTTTGTCTTTCATTCAATTTTCTTATAAAATTACTAAAACCAAAACAAAAATCAATTCTTCCAAACAAAGGGTTTTTATATTAAAACCTTAAAATCTATGAAATAACAGTGTGTGTATATATATACTTGGGATAAATGGAATAAAATGGATTGATATTGGTATGATTTAATCCATTATCAATTATTAATCTTGAACATGACGGATCATTCCTTTTTTTGATATATGAAATATAGGAGTTCACTAAGTTAATTGTTAAAAAAAGATCAAAGCATTGGCTGCAAAATAATGAAAAGAGAAATGAGAAAGTAATGAAAATAAAATGAAGTAAAAAAAAAATTGGAATACAATTAATGAAAACCTAAGAAATAAAGGGTGTTGTGCAAATTATGAGAGGGCAACTAAGTGAAGTTACAAGTGAAAATAAAAATAAAAATGATTGGATTCCATACACAGTCTTTTAAAAATAAAAAAAAATAAAAAAAATAAAAAAATATATTAAAATTAAATTTTTTTATGGAAAATTATTAACTTATATTATGTTGTTAAGAATTATTTTAAAAAATTATATTTTTAATTCATTTTTAAAAACCCTTTATATATTTTGTAGAACTTATTATTATTTTTTGTTTTTAAAGATAAAAAATAGCATCAAGATTAAATTAAATAATTTCATATCAAAGAAAAATATATAATATATCAAATTATTCAATCAAACCAAAAAAATATAAAGAAAAAAATAAGTTTTGTTCTAAAAATATTTAAAACAATCAAAAGAATTAAAATCTCAATGGAATTTTTTTCATCATTTTCGTAAATTTTATATCAAAATCTTAATATTTTAAAAACAATTTGTAATTTTCTTAATAAAATTAAAATTTTTTAAATAAATAATATAAATGAGTGATAGAACTTTTTATTTAATAATTATTTATAATATAATAATTAAGTGCTATTATTAATTCACTATTATTTAATTAAAGATAAAAGTTTAAAAGATTTAAATATCTAAAAATGAAAGGAAATCACTATTATATTTATAAAAAGTAAAAAGTTTTATGTAATTTTTTTTATAAAAAAATTAGTTCATTTCATTGAGGAAATGAAAGATATGTTAGTATTTAAAACCTTAAATTAATTTTCTATTAAAACAGTTGATGAAATAGAAATTAGAGGGAATTGAAAATATTAAATTTTCAATTACCTTTTAGATTTGTAATGACAATTTCAAGAATAGCTTCCATTACATCAAATGATTAAAACCTTAACTAAATGAAAAGATTAAATTCTCATTTAAATTGATTATTAGTATGAAAAAAAATTAAATTTTGAATTATCTTTTAAATTTGTGATGATAATTTTAAGAATGACTTATGTTATGTTAATAATTAAAACCCAAACTAAATACATATTAGGAATCGAAAGATAGGGATATCCAAAAGAGTTTGTCCCATTCCCCATGAAAAAACAAAGTTTACTCCAAAAGAGGCAATTAGAAGAGTAAGAAAAAATTTAAAAATATTTTTCTCTTTCCTTTTATTAAAAATATTCTTAAATTAAAAAAATGACTATTCCCTTACTTACTCCTTAGAAGATTTTTTAGGTAGATATGGCCATTTAATCAATTGATATTGTTTAAGTATAAATTTAAAGAATTTCAGTTTTCTTTCTTAGAAGATTTTTCCAAATTTGGTGAACCTTTGAATGGTTTCAACTTTTAAGATTTTGTTCCTATTATGAGAAAAAGGAGAAAATGAAAAAGAGAATAAATATGATTTTTCCTTTTTTGTTTTTCTAATTTCTATGAATAAATTTAATTCCTATAAATATAATATAAAGAATCATTCACATGCTTCAAGTGATTTTGATGTACTACATAAAAATCCATGATAATTCATAATCAAATTATGAAATGAGAATTCCTTGATATCAGGATATCCCATTTATATAAATCTAGTTTCTATTATTGAGCTTGCACTTAAGTAAGCCAAATGCATACCCCAAAGAAGGGCTTCCCACACCAGTTTCACTAGGCCACCAAGAACAAGAGCCCCTCAAAATCACACCCTCAATCCAAGTGAGTGACTAGTTAATTTTTGAGCCTACAGGCCTCTACTACTTTCACCTCCTCTCCAGATCCTTCGTCGCCGTAGAACTGAAAAATGTTGCCTATAGGTCTGTGTGTTGTGAGCTTAGTTATTATATGGATCACATATTGGATTCGTAGATGGAAGAACCCCAGATGCAATGGAACACTTCCTCCTGGTTCCCTGGGCTTCCCACTCATTGGAGAAAGCATTCAGTTTCTCATTTCCTGCAGCCACTCTTTAGATCTTCACCCATTTTTCATAAAAAGAATTCAGAGGTAAGTACGCATCATTGAATTACTTCTTTTCATCTTATTTTATTTTCGTTAAGGAAGTTTAGTTTCCTTGATAAATAGATATGGCCCTTTGTTCAAAACAAGCATGCTTGGTCGACAAGTGGTGGTCACAGCTGACCCGGAGGCCAACCATTTCATCCTTGAACAAGAGGGGAAGTCAGTGGAAATGTGTTACTTGGACTCTGTAGCTCAGCTTTGCGGACACGATGAGTCATCTGCTGGTGCAACTGGTCATATTCACAAGTATCTTAGGACCCTGATTCTGAATCACTTCGGCTATGGGCGCCTCAGATATAAGCTACTCAAGAAAGTGGAAGCCATGGCACATAAAAGCCTGGGAGCTTGGTCGAGCCAACCGTCTGTGGAGTTGAATCGTGCAACTTCGCAGATAATGTTTGATTTCATTTCGAAGGAGTTGTTTAGCTATGACCCAAAAGGATGCACAGAAAGCATGGGCGATGCATTCATCAACTTTTTAGATAGCTTAGCGTCCGTCCCCTTGAACATACCTGGTACAAAGTTTCATAAATGCTTGAAGGTAATTCATGAATAAGTACTTATTTGATATATCCTTAAATGAATGGATAATATGTCCATATAGTTTGTATATCATTGTGGTCTTCGTTCTGGAACCTAATTCTACAGAACCAAAAGAAGACAATGAAGATTCTGAGGGAGATAGTAGACGAGAGGTGTGCTTCTCCTGAGATACGCCGTGGTGATTTTCTTGATTATTTCCTGGAAGGCATGAAAAAGGAGGCGTTCATAACCAAAGATTTCATTGCGTTCGTAATGTTTGGGCTTCTCTTTGCTAGCTTTGAGTCGATTCCCATTATGCTTTCTTTAGCCCTTAAGTTAATAATGGAACACCCACTAGTGTTGCAAGAATTGAAGGTTAACCTGGTTCATTTAGTTCAGTTCATGTTGTTTCTTCAATTTTATTCTCTATTAATCTTCTCGGTTGATTAATTTCTCTTTCTCACAGAATGAACATGAAGCTATTCTTAGAAATAAGGGTACTTCAAATTTCACACTCACGTGGGAAGACTACAAATCCATGACTTTTACACTTCATGTGAGTAAAAAAAAACTCCCAAACACTTCATTTCCTTGTCATTTGATTCTTACAAGGTTGCTGTTCTGGGAAAATTGCAGGTCATCGATGAAACACTTAGGATGGCAAATGTTGGTCTGGGGAATTTTAGAAAAGCTCTAGAAGACATAAAAATAAAGGGTATGATCCATTTAGCTACGGGCTTTATATTGATTCAAAAACTATACCAAGTTTAATTCTCTTTGCAGGACACACAATTCCAGCAGGGTGGACAATTTTAGTTGTCTCCTCAGTACTTCACATGGACCCAAATATATACCCTGATCCTCTTGTTTTCAACCCGTGGAGGTGGAAGGTGGGTGATAGAATAATCTCACAGTTGCCTTGTCTTTCTGATCTTCGTGGAGTCATTTTCATAGTGTAGCTATTCATGTGTTGATCAGAATGGAAGATCTAAAATCACAACCAAGAATTTCACGCCATTCGGCGGGGGCATACGCTTTTGTCCAGGAGCAGAACTTAGCAAGCTGACAATGGCCATATTTCTTCATGTGGCAGTCACCAAATACAGGTGATTTTCTATCTAATTTATTCTTTTAAGACCTAACATGCATCAGGGTGGCTGAAAACTGCCATTTCCAATCCTGTGCTCTCTCTCTTCAGGTTTACAAAAATTAAGGGAGGAAACCTAGTTCGACATCCAGTTTTAAAATTTAAAGACGGGTTTCATATCAAGGTTTCAAAGAAGATGAGTCATGAAGATGGTGCTGAAAGAGAAGCCAAGTCAGGGAGTGTATCAATCATGTAGGGTGGCGGTGAATAAAAAACAATACTACTTGTTTGGTTTTACCATACAAAATGCGAAATAAAGTCAAATATATATATATATATATATATATATATATATATATATATAAAATCACAAGGTGTTTGTCATTTATTTATTTCCAAAAATATCATTATCAATACTATTAACCAACTTAAATAGGAATTTAATTTTTTCATTTAGCTAGGGTTTTGATTATTTTACTTAATAGAAGCTTTTCTTGAAATTATCATCACAAACCTAAAAGGTAATTCAAAATTTAATATTTTCAATATTAATAATCCATTTAAATAATCAACTTAAATAAGTATTTAATCTTTTCATTTAGTTAGGGTTTTAATTACTTGACATAATGGAAATCATTCTTGAAATTATCATCATAAATCTAAAAAGTAATTCAAAATTTAATCTTTTCCATATTATTAATCAACTTGAATGAGAATTTAATCTTTTCATTTAATTAGGATTTTAATTACTTGATGGAAGAGTATCTTCACAAATCCAAAAGGTAATTGAGAATGCAATCTTTTCATTTGCTTCCAATTTCTATTCCACCAACTATTTCAATAGGGATTTAATATAAGGTTTTAATTACTTATCTTAATGGAAATCTGTATGTTCGTAACTTCATTTTAATTTTATATTTAAATTCAATCTTGAAATTGGTCTCAAAAGACTACAAAGGAAAATGTTAATGTTTATGAGAAACGTCTTAAACTGGGCATTCATCTCTAGCACAACAATCTGGTGTTCTCTCCGATATAGTTACCTCATCCTTCATCCTGTTTGACAAAATGCCCCATGATCCACCGATATAATCATGTTTATTAGTCTCAACCATTAATTGTAGTTTATTTATAATATGTATAGAGAGAAGTATATATATGACATTAAGAGATCAATGTAGAGTGTTTATGAGATTTCAGATTTAGAGTTGAGATGAAGGATAGTTAGGGTTTGTTTGGAACTCTCCTACAAATCATTTTTTTTTTCTTAATGACATATTTGAAGTATTTTAAGTCATATTTGAACATATTTTGAGAAAATAAATAAAATGTATTTAATACTTATATTATTATTATTTTTTCTTCTTATCCTAACCTATCTTTCATTTCTTCAATGAAATAAATTATTTTTTTTAAAAAAATTACATGAAACTTTTTACTTCTTTTATAACTATAATAGTGGTTTCCATTCATTTTGAAATATTTAAATCTTTTAAACTTTTATATTTAATTAAATGATAGTGAATTAATAATAAGACTTATTATATTATAGACAATAATAGACTAAAAAGTTTCATCATTCATTTATATTATTTTTTAAAAAATAAATTTTATTAAGAAAATTAAAAAATTGTTTTAAAAATATTAAAATTTTGATATAAAATTTACCAAAATGATGAAAAATTTTCTATTGAGATGTTAATTCTTTTGATTTTTTTAAAAATATATTTAGATTTTTTTTTTATTTTTTTTATTTTATATTTTGTATGTTTGATTGAATAATTTGATATATTATATCTTTTTCTTTGACATGAAATTATTTAATTTAACCTTTAAGTTATTTTCTATCTTTAGAAACAAAAAATAATAATGAGTTTTACAAAATATATAATGGTTTTTAAAAACAAACTAAAAATATAATTTTTAACAACACAATGTAAGTCAATAATTTTTCTTTAAGAATTTTTAAATTTAATATAAATCTTTTATTTTAATTTATTTTAAAGAAAGTGTATGAAACCAATATACTTCATTTTATCTTCATTATTCCATTTATCCAAAGTATATATCTATATAAGGGAAATTATGTTTTGATTTTCACTAATTTGAAAAAATATAGAAAAAAGAACCAAAACTTTTATAAATCATATTTATCTTCACCCATTTAAAAATATTTTAAAATATATGTACTTTTTTATAATTTAAATAATTAAATTCTAAAATGACCTTTTTATATATTAACAACACCAATTAACAACCTTTTTATTGTGAGAAATGATTTGAGATTAATAAAATAAGAATTTTAAAAAATTTAAAATGCAATTAAAATTTAAAAAAATTAATGTGAAAAAAATATAAAAATAAAATATTAAATTTCACTTCATTAAAACATTTAAGAAAGAGCTAAAAATACAATGAGAGTACATACTTTAATTTTTAATTTTTAAGTTTTTTTTTGGTTTTTAATGTATTTAATTTTTATGTATTTTAGTTTTAATTGTATTTATAATTTTTAAAATTTCTTTATTTATTATTGATGTCAACTAACAAAATTTTTATTTAGTTTTATTAAATAGAATGAGAAAATGAAGGGATTTATATAATACACTATATATAAAAGCATTATTAACTAGGAGATTAAAAAAAAAAATTATTTATCAGTTGAGAATCTTGGAGGATTTTTCCACATGTATCTCATATTATATTATAAAAAAATTATAATATATTTATTTGTAAAACACCTTTATTAAATTAAAATGATAAATTAATTTTAGATAATTTTATGTAATATTATTAAGTAAAAACGTATTTCAAGAAATAATTATTTGAGTTATGAAAAGGTGCATATATTTTAAAATATTTTTAATTAGATGAAGATAAAATTAATTTATAGAAGTTGATGTTATTTTATATATATATATTTTCAAATTGACGAATCATAACCACTTTTCCTATATATAAGAATTGATTTTTTGTTTGGTTTTAGTAATTTTATGAGAAAATTGAATGAAAGACAAAACGAGAGGATTTTGTTCTAAATTTTGAGATTATGAGTCTCAAATGAGAGTTAGAGGGTTTTAAATCTTAAACAAAAGCTCTTGAATGAAGTTTTCAAAGCTCCAACACCTAATTTATTCATTAAAATTGAAATATGGGTATCTAAATAAAACATTCAAAGTCTTTGGAAATGAATGATAAAAAAGAAAAGTATGAATACAAACATGTTAAATGAAGTTATCATTCATAGAATAGAACAATATTGTTGTGTTCTTATTCAAGTTTCAGCAAAATAGAAATGTGCATGAAATCGTTAGTCTTGACCATCTTTAAGTTTGGAGATGACTCATTTTATTGGAGATGTTGCTTTTTTAATAGTATACCATACAACCTTATGCTAATTTATTATTGTTGTATTTTCTCAAAATGATTTATCAATGTTTTGAAGTTTTTTTTTATATATCTAATTTGAGTGATAGGTTTGACCATTGGAGCATTTTCGGTTTGAACCTTCATCCACTATGAAGCTGGAGAAAAATTTAATTACTTGGCTAGAAGGTTTGAAATCTTTTTCCCTATAATTTAAATTAAATAAATTTATACTTAGTCCAAAACATTTCAAATTAAACTAAAGTTGTGTTGAGTAAATTTCAATTTAAAATCCAAATCAAGATTTTGTGAAAATATTTCTATTAAACTTAGTAAAAGCTTCATATTATAATAAATTAAATGGTCTCATTTCACACTTACCCAAGAATATGAGGTTTAACATATTTTTTATTTATAAGAATATTAATATGTCATCTTATAAATTATAAACATATTAATTTTAAGTTATAAGTATATTAATTTTATATTTTAATACATATAATTATAGATAACTATTGTAAAGTATATAATTTTTTTAATAATAATTTGAAAAATTCTTATATAAATATATATTGTTAAACATATAATTTTTTTTTCATTTTTATAAAATGAGAAATTCCTTGCTTAGGACAAAAAAGAAAGGTAATATTTATATATTCTTTTCCTTGTGATAATTATTGTTGTTATTCACAAGATGTTTGGGGCTTTAAACTAGAAAGGTTTGCAATGCTTTGATAAATTTTTTTTTAATTTATTATTTATTTGTTTATTTATTGCACTCAACTATGCACATGAACATTTACTAATATAATTAAAATTATTAAGAAATTTGTATATTTTAAAATTATTTAATATTTATATATAAGAGTTAAATAAGTGAAAAAAATTTTGAAATAATATATAAAAATAATTTATTGACTTTAAATTTATTTTTTATTTTCTTTATTTTTTTTTCTTTCCTTCCATTTTTAGAATTCAAACATAATTTTATAAGTTTTAAAATTTAGAAGAGTGAAAAATATGAAGCGGACATTTTTTATTTTCCTCAAGCTTTTTAAATTAAAAATAAGTTTTAAAAATTCAAGATAAATTTTTGTTTTTCAAAATGCTAATTTTTACATTTTGTATAAAAATTTTTATTTTCAGATGAAAAATAGGAAAGGCCAGAAACTCTTTTTAAAATCTTAAATTGAAGGAGCTAAATTTTTTTCACTTTTTCCCAAGTTAAAAATTTTGAAGACTTTTTAGGAGTATAAAGTATTTTTTTTTCTTATAATTTTTTTTATATTCTTTTATAAAATTTTTAATTTTTAAAAATGAAAAAAATAAAAAGTAAAAAATAAAAAATAAAAGATTTATCTAAAGAATTCAAATCATCCTTGTTCCTTTGAATTTGAATCCCTCGCTTGGAGTAAGTTCTTGATCTGTCATTTAACTCCATATTATTGGGAAAAGTGGGATTTGATTCACTAATATGGAAATATCTAGAAAAATGAATTTTAAATATTTTAAATTAGTATTATATTAATTTATTTAAAAATAATTTGAAATACATGTATTTTTTAATGAATCATTCAATTATTCCTAAAAATGGTCAATTACTTGTCATATCATCCAAATCAATTGACAATTAGACTCATTCATGGCGGATATTTATTTTCTTTAAGACATTTTATTATTATTATTTTATCTAGGATTTTTCTTTCTCTAGAAATATTATAAAGTAAGAATTTGAAAAAAAAAGAAGAGTTTATTCTAGTATTAATAAGTTAAAAATAAATTAATATTCTTGATAATAAATAAACCAATAATAAATGTGTATTTATTATATAATATCAATAATTGTTTAATATAATAGTGAATAAAAATTTTTGTAAAAGTTTTTCCGATATAAAATGTTTTACAATATGGTTTTACTTTGATATATAGTATAAAAATAAAAAATTATTTTATATTAAATAAGTTAATCATAATTAAAATAATTATATATTACTAAATTTATTATTTATATAATAAATAATCTTATTACTTTTTGAATTGATAATTATGATTAAATATGACTTGTTTGATAATATTTCCTCTTAGAATTCTAAGAAATAAAAATATATTAATCATATTTAAATAAGATTTTTTTCATAATATTTCCTAAACTTTTAAGAAGCTAAATAAGAATACTATGAGGTGTTTGTTTCTAAAAAGAAAAAAATCTTAAAAAATAAAATAATAAAATAATGATAATAATAATAAAATATCTAAAAAGACGAGAAACATCAATAGAAAGTCTAGTTGTCAATTGATTCGAATTATATGACAAATAAAAAGTATTTTTAGGAATAATTGAATGACTTTTTAATTAAAAAAAAAGGCATATATTTTAAATTATTTTTAAATAAATAAATATAATACTAATTTAAAATTAATGAGTTTTTTTTTTTTCATATATTTTCATAAATCTCACTTTTACCTGTGTTATTGATTTGATCCAGTCCTCTATGTTTGGAAACCATCACAAGTCAAGCTAAAAGATGATAGCCTTTGAAGCTTTCATGTTCATTGGAAAACATACGTTTCTTATCCAATTTTGAGAAAAATTAAAGTTTTAACGAACCTAAAATATAAAAAATAAAGTAAATTGCTCATCATGATGGGAATGACAACAGGGCTACTCATGCTTATCCTATAGCGCTCTGCAACATATTTAAATTCTTCAACCTGCCGTTGCAGCTTCTTCCCTCATCGTGTTATTTCGATTATCTTTTCATCCGATCTTCTACGCGCCAAGTCATCATCTCAATTACTTGGCAGCCATGAACCCGTTTTTCAAGAATTCACTGATTCGATGCATTTTTAGTCTGAACCGGCTTCATCCAAATCTCAGTCACGATTCTCGACGATTCTGTCACTTTTCTGGGGATATCGGACCTGGGTCATGGAAATCAACGGAGGGTCTGGTTCGATGCCCGGTGAATGACGTGCCCCTGTCTCCTATAACCTTCTTGGAGCGGTCAGCAACGGCTTACAGAGACAGAACCTCAGTTGTGTATGGGTCTGTGAAGTATACTTGGAGCGAGACTCATGAACGGTGTCTCAAATTGGCCTCTGCTCTCACCCAGTTGGGGATTTCGCGAGGCGACCTTGTAAGTTGCTGTAGTTTAACTTTATTTTCTGATTGTTGTTGGAGTACTTTGATGCTGTTGTTGAATGAAATTGCAGAGTTCCTCTCTGGGTGGTTGTTCAATTTTTGTTTTGATTTCCTTTCTTTGATTTATTCATTTTGATCTCTGTTTTTCTCTATCCAGTTTGGTTTTTATCTTTAGTTTTTTTTGTTATTTGAAAATTAAGCAAATTTTGTGCTTTTGGTTTTTTTCCCCTTATGAGTTGCGTGATTGGCTTTGCTTGTGATTTTTCTTGTTAATCTTTTGGTACTGGCATCTCTCAAATTTACGAATTGTTAAAATAGGGAATGGCAGAGGAATCTGATGAAGTGGCTATGGCTAATTTCTTGGCATTTGATTTTTCCTTATGAATTTTTAGACCCCAGAAACTACCATGGACATGATCAACAACCTAGGAATGATTTGTGTAAATTTACCATATTTCTTCATGTTCGGAATTCTAAATTAGTTGATCAGGTTGCAGTATTGGCCCCCAACGTTCCAGCAATGTATGAGCTTCATTTCGGGGTCCCAATGGCTGGAGCTGTTCTTTGTACACTTAATACACGGCACAATTCAGCCATGGTGTCAACCCTGCTTCGTCATTCGGAAGCCAAGATCATATTTGTAGACTACCAATTACTTGAAATTGCTCATGTAGCACTTGATCTTCTAAAGAAGACAGAAACAAAACCACCCATCTTGGTCTTAATTGTAGAATCTGATGGCTCACCCCCCACCAACTTCAGTACTTCTGACGGCTATGAATACGAGAGTCTCCTTGCAACTGGACAATCTGAATTTGAGATCAGGCGGCCCATAGATGAGTGGGATCCAATCAGTGTAAATTATACTTCTGGCACAACATCCAGTCCCAAAGGAGTTGTTTACAATCACAGAGGTGCCTATCTCAATTCCCTTGCAACCTTTGTTCTCCATGGAATGGGCTCAATGCCTGTCTACCTCTGGACGGTGCCTATGTTCCACTGTAACGGATGGTGCCTGCCTTGGGGAGTGGCAGCTCAAGGTGGCACCAACGTATGCCTTAGGCGTGTCATCCCAAAGGACATATTTGACAGCATCGCTCTCCACAAAGTCACCCACATGAGCGGGGCACCAACTGTGTTGAACATGATTGTGAATTCACCGGTCAGTGACCGGAGGCCTCTTCCTTCCAAGGTGGAAGTAATGACAGGTGGTTCGCCACCACCTCCGCCCATACTTCGCAAGATGGAGGAGCTGGGCTTCGGTGTATCACACTTATATGGCCTTACAGAAACTTATGGTCCGGGAACAATTTGCACATGGAAACCCGAGTGGGATTCTCTGCCTCCTGATGAAAGATACAAACTCAAAGCCAGACAAGGAGTTCAACATCTTGGGTTGGAGGAGGTTGACATAAAAGATCCTGTGACCATGAAGAGTGTAGCTGCTGATGGTAAAACCATGGGCGAAGTGATGTTCCGAGGTAACACAGTAATGAGTGGATATCTTAAAGATGAGAAAGCAACAGAAGAAGCTTTCAGGGGTGGATGGTTTCGAAGTGGGGATCTTGCTGTAAAACATCCAGATGGGTACATAGAAATGAAAGATCGGTTGAAGGATATCATTATTTCTGGAGGGGAGAATATAAGCACTGTTGAGGTTGAAACAGTGTTGTATAATCATCCAGCAATTCTTGAGGCTGCAGTTGTTGCACGGCCAGATAATCATTGGGGCCAAACACCCTGTGCTTTTGTGAAGTTGAAGGAGGGATTTGATGTTGATGCTCAAGAAATAATCGAGTTCTGCCGGGATCATTTGCCACATTACATGGCACCCAAGACAGTTATTTTTGAGGATCTGCCAAGAACCTCCACCGGAAAGATTCAAAAGTTTATTCTAAGGGAGAAAGCAAAGGCCTTGGGTAGCCTTTCCTGAGGGGAGGAAAATTGTAAAACAACATAGTAAAATTTGTTCTTACTTCCAATAAAATGTAAAAGAAATGAATCAACTTTTGGTGATCATAATTAGTTTAGGTGACTGATTGAATGAAACTTGTGATATTGGACCATCCAAGAATTTCTCTAAACATCTAACTGACTTAATTTGAAGTTGCCCCTTTAGATGGTATACATGAGCATATTTATAAGCTAGACTTGGGAACCTTTCAACAATTTTAATCTCATTACTCCATACCATCACAAAAGTTGATATATCTACTACCATTTATACATGTTCTTTATCTTATTGGTGGTTATTATTTATTTATCATCCAATATACAAAAATTATAAAGATAGTAATACATTTAATAGGTTAATGGGTAAATTTCACTCACCTCCCCTAAGATTTGAACTAAATGCATTCAACCACCACGAGTTCGGAATTTTATTAAATACCTCTCATCTCATTCTTATTTGTTATTTTCACTTCTCAATGATTTAAACAAGGTTGTTTTATGGATGATAAACATTTCACTTTCAGTCATCAAGAAAGATCACTTCCCACTACCCTTTTTGGATCAGGTTTTGGAGAGGGAGCTAGACAAGATTATTATTGCTTCTTGGATGACACTTGCTCTTTTGGTACCTATGCTTATAGGTACATGGCTTTTGGTTTTTGCAATGCGTTTGTCACTTTCAAAGGTGAATGTTTAGCATCTTCAATGACATGGTAAAAAGACCATGGAAGTTTTCATGGATGATCTGACTGTTTATGGGAAGACCTTTGATCAGTGACTTCAAAATATTTAGAAAGTTCTGAATAGGTGGATTGAGAAGGACTTGGACCTAAATTGGGAGAGTGTCACTTCATGGCAACCTTAATGGTAGTACTTGGCCATATCATTTACAAAGAGGGCATTAAGGTAGATCCAACAAAAATTGAGCTCATCTCAAAGCTACCACAATTTTTTGGGGCAAATGGGTTTCTATAGGAGGTTCATGTAAGACTTTTCAAAAATCTCTTGGCCCTTATGAACTTTATTGCTTAAGGATGCATATATTGTATGGAGTAAGGCATGTTATGAGGCTTTTGAGAGGCTGAAGTCACTCCTCACCACCACACCAATCATGCGACCTCCTAATTGGTCTTTTTCATTTAACTTGATGTGTGATGTTAATGGTTATGCAATGAGAGTTGTACTAGGTCAAATGGAGGATGGTAAGCCATATATGGCGTACTACACCTACAAGACCCTCAATGATGCTCAAAGGAATTACACAATCATCGAAATGGAGCTCCTTATAATGGTATTCACACTTGACAAAGTCAAGAACTATCCTATACGGACATCAATAACAAACCATTCATCCTTGAAATTAAAGATAAAAATATCGATAATTACGGATATATCGCCAGATATTTGACATAAAATATTGGTGGGTCCAAAATGAATTAAAAACTCATGAAAATGTTGAGAAAAACTCTAAAAATGATATGATAAATAATAATAGACATTTTAGAGTTGTTTTATAAAAAAAAATGAAATATGTATATGATATAATTTATTATATTTCATAATAATATCGCATGGTTGGTAAAAAATATGAATTTTATAAGTATACATTATTATTAAATATTATTCAACAATAATATTATAATATTTGATTACAATATATTTAAATTTAAAATATATTTAATATTGAAATTATAATCCATTTAATTCAATTGTATTAAATGATATAAAATAAATGATGATATATGTATAAGTATTTTTAATTTTAAAATGTTGATAATTTTATTTATTTTATATTTAATTATGATATAAAATACATAATGATTAAAATTAATTTACTTATTTTAATTAAAAATATATATTAATTTATGTTTATATAATTTATATGTATATATATAATGCACACCTAACATATTGTAAATAGCAATGTGGCTTGGTGGCACAATATTAATTACAGTCTTTTCTATCGTTATTTACCCTAAGACAAAGTTACAAGGAATAGAAAGGGTTAAAAAGTTAAAACTTGAACGACAATCAATCTCGTTCACTTAATGGTATTTAATGATTTATTTTAAAAAGGAAAAAACAAGTTTCAGATGCAATTCTAAGTTATAGAGCTCAGATTGATTGAGAGCAACCAAGAATCCCAAAGCCCTAAGATCATCCTAGTTAAGAAACTCTTGTTTTCTTTTACTTCTAACCTTAGATTAGATTGTGAAGAGCCCTAGACTTGAATCATTTGAATAAAAAATCAATATTTGCACCATCATTAATTTAGTATTCTTTTATCTAATTTCATTCCATAAAAATCAATTCACATACTATTTTCACTTTAGGATTTAGGTAATAACAATTCATTTGATCTATATTGATAACTTTCATAGGCCAATGTCTAAGGAAGATACCCAAAATACTAATAAAGTCAAAGTAGCTCTTCTTTGATTTTTCTTGGCCAAAGTTACGACATAATTTAGCTTAAGTGTTTTGATACAACAAAGAATATTGACCACCTCTACTTTATTAACGCTCCATTAGGTAATACTTATGAATTCTTTGATTTAAGGGTAAGATATGACATCATAATTATGACTGTGGCCTCCAATAAGTTCTAATATTCATCATATTATATCACATGGTTTAGCAAATAACAACGAGACCTTGCCATTTTGGGTAGACAGTCAAGAGTCCTATCCATTCCCTTATTGACTGCTTTAAATCGTCCCCTTGGAATGTACACATGCCCCTTTCTTTCTCATGTTAACTTTTAGGACCTGAAATTTTAAAGATTTTCAATTTTAATAAGCTTTGTTTTTTGTTAAATATGGAATGCATTGTTCTAGTTTATTATTAAGTAGGTATTTGGTAAAATTTAATATTTATTACTTAATGACTTAAGTTAACTTTAAATTAAATTATTTTGAAGTTATTGACTTAAAATTTATTATTATTTTTTACTTTTAAATATTAAGGTTATTAAATAAAATTAACTTAAAATTTATTTAAAATGATCAAATTGATATATTTGCCTTCATTAATTTTTTTAAATAATTATATTTTTATTAATTTTAAGCAATAAATTTACTTGTTAAATATTCGTATTTAAATTATTATAAATGCATAAGATAACTACAAAAAGATTTACAATAAAAGATGAGATGTGAATATAAATTCATAATTATAAAATATGTTTTCATTGACGGATAAGACAAAAGAGATTTAAAATTAAGAATAATTTAACTATTTTAACTTAATATTTAAAGTTATTTTTTTTAATTAAGTTGTGATATTAAATTATTTTATCAATAAATTAAGTCATCAAATCATAGAGACATTTTTTAAGTGATGAAATTTTAGCTTTAGTTTATTACGAAGTGAGAATATTTCAAGCTTACTCCATGAATGGAGATTAGGCAACAAGCTTTGATAGAAAGGTCAGTGCAGAGGAAGATCTCTATGATTGTCGTCAAGTGTCTTTTTCCTTAAAATCAAGACCCAAATATTAAATCTATTTGCATTTACTCTAGATGGACCCTCCGATATAAGGGATGTTGTTGTATTTAGAGTGCGTTTGGTAGTGATTTTAAAAAGTGTTGCTAACCTTTATAATATTTGAAAATTTTAATCATTCAAATATTAAAAATATTAAAAATACTTCCTATAATCACTGTCTTTAATGACATTTATGAGATTTTTACTCTGAAAATGGTTGGTAACAACTATCATATGATTTGCAACAAATCAACCATAACAATTCATAGGATTTACAATCAATTCAGCCCCACCCAACATTTCTCTGAGAGACTTTGGTAGTTGACACTAGTCATACCATAGTTTTCCCCCATTGTTATTAAGACCATCTTCTATAAACTGCGTGCTGCTTCTGCTTAATTTAGAGCTTTTACTTTGCATCTCCATGATTTCTACAAGGGTCACTCGCTCAGTCACATGGTGGCACGCGCAGCATGTTGATGAAGATCAAGCCGGATCATGTAGGGTGCGGTAATAGAACCGTAATATAAATGATTTCCAATCTTCACTCCACTTGTAACCTCTGACAAATCAGGATCATAATAATATGCAGTTGGATTTCCTTCCAAATCAACAACCAAAACCCCTCCATTTTTCTCCATATGAGGCCTTACTTTGTACCTTTCCATGATTGCCACAACCTTCCGGATCCAAGGATATTTCAATGCCAGATCCCAAGCCAATGAGTTTCCCTGCCAAAATTGTGCAACGTTTCAAAGGTATCACACTGTACCATTAGACCATAGTAACATTCCCATTGAATTAGCACCAATCTAATATAAAATACAAGACTTCAATTACCATGGGCAATGCAATCCAATAATGTCCTTCGCCATCATATAGAATATTATCAGGTGTACCCGATAAATTATCGATGAACTTATCCATGGATCCTTTTCTTTCACCTTGTATGTGATATTTTAAGCACCTTTTCCTGCAATCATAAATCATTTCACATAAGATAATGATTTTATAAAAAAATTAAATTAGTTTCACATTGTATATGCGAAACTCATTTTAAATGCTTAGTTTAAATATTTTAGCCAGATGGTGGTTTTAATTACTTCCATAAAGCGAAAATCATTGGCTTGACTTATAGTCGGTGAGCGCTCACCTCACTTGATACTAAGAACTCTTTAGTACCCTCTACTCAATTCTAACGACTCCTATTGACCTTAATTCACAATTAGGTTTTAAACATAAAAAAACACGACTTTGATATAAATTCTCTTCGATAAAAAGACTTTAGGAAGTGAGTGAGAAACGTACATGACACTTTCACAGAATATCACGGAATTTTGATCGGGTGAGACGATAACTCCATTAGCGAAGAACAGGTCCCGAACCAGCACTTTGGTCTCTTTAGTTGATGGGTCAAAACTCATTAGTCTACCATGGGGCCTACCCTCTAAAATGTCCCAAATGTATTCTTTCAAGCTATACTTATAGGAAGCATCTGTAAAATAAATCATGCCATCAACCGCCACATCCACACCGTCAGTTAGTTTGAATTTTAGACCCTCAGCCTCATCGGTCAACGTCTTCACCATACCATCTGTAGTTACCTCCAATAGACCCTGCCACGTGTGATCATTTTCTCAACGAAATTTACTACTATTGTATTTATTTTTGGTCAACAAAGTTTGATAGAAATTTGAGCTTAGATTTTTATTGCTCCAATTATTTTAAACCTAAACATTGTTTTCATAATTTAATTTTCAAAAATATTATTTTCCACATCCTTTCACAATCTCCTTGGAAGTGATAATTAATTTTAAAAAATAAAATTCACGTATTAAAAGATAATAAAATAAAAAATAGCAAAGTATTTTCCCTTATTTTTTGTTTTATCAAAATATTGTTAATTATTAATTAAAATGAAATTAGAAGTCATCGCTGTGTAAAATATTAAAGAATGAATAGAGTGTAATTAATTTAATTAAAATTTTAAAATGACAAAAATTGTTGCTTTTTTTAATATTTTCTAAGAGAAATTAATATGTTTTTTTTTTAAAGAAAACAAAAAATAAAAATGAAAAAAACAATCAAAGTAAACGGGAAACAGAAAATCATGTACCTACCTTTTTGGCATCAGCGACGATCAGCTGACCGTGGCGGCCGAGAGCGACGCCGAGGGGTCGTCCTCCGGTGAAAGCCCAGTTCTGCACCACGGAATCGTTCAAGGTGACTCGCTTGACCCAGCCATCAGCACAACCGGTGTAGATGAGGTGTGAGTCGGGATGGTGGGCAATGTCCTCTGGACCCAAAAGCTTCCCAACCCCAATCATCTCCGATCCTTGTAGCATGCGAGAGTTGAGCTTCGGCACGACCATGGGTTGCTGTGAAAACTCGTGGATGGGGACAGGAGCTGGGTCATAGGGGTCGAGTTGGTAGAGGAGCATGGCTGCTGCAACTGGAGCCAAGATCAAAGTGAGAAGACCCAAAGGCCACGATGATCTCCTCCGATCCATGCTACTCTGAGAAGGCGTTGGGTCTGCCATTGGTGGTGCAAAAGAAGAAGAAGAATAAAACGGAGTAGCAACGTGTAGGAGTAAAGTAATGAAGAGGGCAAACCTGCTTGATTTAAAAAATAAGAGCATATAAAAATCTTATTTGTTTATTTATTTAGACGCTCAACTTGACCTATGGAATGGATTCTTCTGGTTTATTATTAAGTAGGTATTTGGTAAAATTTAATATTTATTATTTAATAATTTAAATTAATTTTAAATTAAATTATTTTTAAATTATTGACTTAAAGTTTATTACATAAATTTTATTTTAAGATTATTTGATCAAATTAATTTAAAATCATCAAATTAACATATTTACCCTCATTAGTTTTTATAAATAATTATATTTTCATCTATTTTAAGTAATAAATTTATTTTATTAAATGTTCATATGGATGCATAAGATAATTATAAAAAGATTTACTATATAAGATGAAATTTAAATATAAAGTCATAATAATATAATATATGTTCATAAGATAAAAGAAATTTAAGATGAAAAATAATTTAATTATTTTAATTTAATATTTAAAGTTATTTTTTAGTTAAGTTATGATATTAAATTATTTTATCAAATATGTTTAATATATTTAATGACTTAAATTAAGTCATTAA
This sequence comes from Vitis riparia, assembly GCF_004353265.1. Lineage (NCBI taxonomy): Eukaryota > Viridiplantae > Streptophyta > Magnoliopsida > Vitales > Vitaceae > Vitis > Vitis riparia. The sequence continues at coordinate 21,626,561 of NC_048434.1, read as the reverse complement.
ATTATAGAGACATCTTTTAAGGGATGAAATTTTAGCTTTTATACTTCAAGCTCACTCCATTAATGGAGGTTAGGCAACAAGCTATAACAGGGAAGTTAGTGCAGAGGAAGATCTAGCTCTATGATTGTCATCAAGTGCCTGTCTCCCTGAAGTCAAGACCTAAATATTAAATCTGTTTGCATGAACTTTGGGATGGACGCTCCATGTGCCGCATGTAAAATTAATTCACACATTGGAGTAGAGTGGTGTTGCCGGATTTAATGAAATTTATGGGATTTGAACTATGAAAATGACTATAAACAACTATCATACGATTTGCAGCCAATCAACCATTGCAATTCATAGGATTTACAATCAATTCAACCTCACACAACATTTCTATGAGGAAGTTTGGTAGTTGATCCGTGTCATACCATAGCCTTCCTCCATTGTCATTAGGACAATCTTCTATAAACTCTTCTATAATCTGCATGTCGACTTTCCTTAATTAGAGTTTTTTCTTTGCATCTCCATGATTTCGACAAGGGCCACTTGCTCAGTCACATGGTGGCACGTGCAACATGTTGATGAAGATCAAGGCGGATCATGTAGGGTTTTGCAATGGAACCGCAATATAAATAATTCCCGATCTTCACTCCACTTGAAACCTCTGACAAACCAGGATCATGATAATATGCGGTTGGTTTTCCTTCCAAATCAACAGCCAAAACCCCTCCATTTTTCTCTATATGAGGCCTTACTTTGTATCTCTCCATGATTGCCACAACCTTTCGGATCCAAGGATATTTCAATGCCAAATCCCAAGCCAATGAGTTTCCCTGTCAAAATTGTGCAATGTTTCAAAGGTGTCACACTATATCATAACATCTAGATTGAATTAGCACTAATCTAATATAAAATGTAAGAATTGAATTACCATAGCCAATGCAATCCAATAATGTCCTTCGCCATCGTATAGGATATTGTCAGGTGGACCTGGTAAATTATCGATGAACTTGTCCACCGATCCTTTTTTTTCACCTTGTATGTGGTATTTTAAGCACCTTTTCCTGCGATTATAAATTATTTCACATAGAGTAATGATTTTAATTAAATTAGATTCATATTGTATATGTGAAACTCATTTTAGATATTTGTATAAGTTTTATTTTAAATATTTTACTAAGATGGTGGTTTTTGTTATTTCCGCAAAGCAAAAATCATTCATTTGGCTCAAAGGCAGGGGAGCGCCCACCTCTCCCTATACTAAGAACTCTTTAATACCCTTTATGTAATTAGAACGACTCTTACTCACCTTAATTTACAATTACGTTTTAAACATAAAAAATAAAGAGTTCATGAAATACGAATGAAATTAACATAAATTTAGTATAAATTCTCTTCGATAATAAACCTTTAGGAAGTGAGTGAGAAACGTACATGACACTTTCACATACTATCACAGAATTTTGATCAGGTGAGATGACAACTCCATTAGCGAAGAACAGGTCGCGAACCAGCACTTTGGTCTCTTTAGTTGATGGGTCAAAACTCATTAGTCTACCATGGGGCCTACCCTCCAAAATGTCGTGAATATGTTCTTTCAAGCCATATTTATAGGAAGCATCTGTAAAATAAATCATGCCATCAAACGCCACATCCACACCATCAGTTAGTTTGAATTTTAGACCCTCAGCCTCATCGGTCAACGTCTTCACCATACCGTCTGCAGTTACCTCCAATAGACCCTGCCACATGTGATCATTTTCTTAACGAAATTTACTACAAACGTACTTAATACTTATTTAACAAGATACTGTAAATTACTATTTTTTATTGGGCATATCAAATTCAACTCGGTCAACAGTGAATTATTAATTATTAATTTATTATTAGTTGGTGGGCCAAAGGGAAGGGATGCGTAGGCTTCTGTATATCAATCAGTCAATCTATGAAGGGCAGGTGGACCTTGTTTGTGCCGACGTGTGTGCTTCATTTTCTGCTATTCGTTTGTCGTGACACGTGAGTATGACTATGAATTTTTTATTTTTTTCTTTTACAATCTTTCTTAATTAAATAAAATCAGAATTTATCGCTGTGTAAAATATTAAATAACGGATGGGAGTGCAAAACCAGGCAGTTTGTCCGGTTCTGCGATCTAACAGCCGGTTGGACGGTTAGATATTCCACCGGACCGGAAAAGGGAAAGTGGATAGAGGGTGCTTCTCCGCTAGAGTTGGGGGCGGGATCGCTAAACTATGGAATTAACTTTGGAAGTGAATATATTGCTAAGAAAAGTAAATGGGAAACAGGAAAATCATTTACCGACCTTTTCGGCATCAGCGACAACAAGCTGACCGTGGCGGCCGAGAGCCACGCCGAGGGGTCGTCCTCCGGTGAAAGCCCAGTTCTGTACCATGGAATCGTTCAAGGTGATTCGCTTGACCCAGCCATCATCACAACCGGTGTAGATGAGGTGTGAGTCGGGATGATAGGCAATGTCCTCTGGACTCAAAAGCTTCCCAACCCCAATCATCTCCGATCCTTGTAGCATGCGAGGGTTGAGCTTGGGCACGACCATGGGTTGCTGTGAAAACTCGTGGATGGGGACAGGAGCTGGGTCATAGGGGTCGAGTTGGTAGAGAAGCATGGCTGCTGCAACTGGAGCCAAGATCAAAGTGAGAAGACCCAAAGGCCTCGATGAGCTTCTCCGATCCATGCTACTCTGAGAAGGCGTTGAGTCTGCCATTGGTGGCGCCGAACTTAATGACAGAAGAAGAAGAAGATGAAAACGGACCAGCAACCTGTAGGAGTAAAGCAGTGAAGAGGGCAAACCTGCTTGATTTAAAAAACAAGAGCATATAAAAATCTTATTTGTTTATTTATTTAGCCGCTCAACTTGACCTTTGATCTTTGCCGCCTCTCACACACGCCAAAAATATCACAGGTGGGTGGGGTTTGATTTGCTTTCTTTCTTTCCCTTCTTGTTTTGTAATCAATGAACAATTTCGCGTGGTGGCCATAACATGTTATGTTAATTGTATCAGCATTTAACTTTGATCTGATTGACAGATATATTTTCATTTTATACTGGTATAAGATAGATGAGGCCAAAATACGCAAGCAAAAATGTCCCATTACTTTTTTATGAAAGGATGAGTCGGGCTTAAACAGTCAACTCCCATTTTGAAAAGTCGAGTTTAATGTAAACATAAAATATTAAAACAAAAAAAATAAATAAATAAAGAAAACTCTGCATCCTTGGTGAGTAAGGTGGCAATATCATAAACAAGAAAACTCTTCTAGAAGTTAGTCTGAATCATTGTCTTAGGTGGTGTTTGTTTTTTTACTTAATTCTAAATAGAATATTAATGTTTAATAGTATTTAATATTAGGTTGTTTGTTTTTATAGTATTTTATTTCTATTAAGTATTAAAAAGTAAAAAAAATCAATATGTTATTTTTTCTATTTAGAAAAAGTTACATATTTTGACTTTTTCTATTTAGTAAAAAATTTATAATAAATCATGAAAAAGTAGAAAAATAAACAACCTAAATTCTAAAACTAAATTGCTTTTAGCAAAAAGTCAAAAAAACAAACACCACCTTAGTAATAGATATTAGCAATGTCTTAATTCTTCTTAGGATTTTCTTTCAGCCTAGTAAGCTGCTGCCAAGAAAGCTAGTTATTAATAACCATTCTCTACCATATCCCACGTCTTTGGGTATGATATAGGATTTTCATTAAGTTAGAAATTTGTTTAAGCAGGGGAAGAAGAGTAAGGAACATATTTTGAAAGGGGGATTGGTGCTTGACAGATCTACCTCTTCCACTATTCCTAAACTTTTCAAGACAGACGAGAGTTATGAATGAAGGATGCTACTTTTAAATGTGAAATCGTGGGAATAGAAACACCTTACTTTTGGAAACCGACTAATTTGACTTTTATTGATCTTTGCTTTCCCATTGGTGCATGCATGTCTAAGTATTTTTAAACTTCTAAAAGAATCTTGTCTCGTAAAATGGTTTTGCCCTAAACAACCTTTGGACTCGAAAGTAGCATAGAATGATAGAATGTTTATGAGGAAAAGCCTACCTTGTGTAATGTATTTGATAATATTTATATTCAAAGCGTTTTTAGTAAAAACGTTTAAAAAATATATATATTTTTAAGAGAATTACTTATTAAATTTTTTTTTCATAAAACACTATAAGTGATTTTTTAATATTATAAATAATTTTTAAATTTAATATTTTTTAAAAATCATTTTTCAAGTTAAAAACGTTTTCTATAATCAATATCAAACAGACTCTAAGATTTATATTAAAATTGACTATTCTTTATATGCTCATATTATTTTTTTGGTTGAATAGAACATTATTTAACTCAACTTTAAATACAACTCAATAATATTAATTGTGTTTTTATTTTTTTTTATTTCTATTAGATATTAAATCTTAATAGAGCGATGATCATATTGAGTTGTTTTTTTATTATTTCAAAAATTTATTTTTAACCTTCAATAAAAAATCAAATATTTAGACATTTTATACATAATAAAAAAAACTTTAGAAATAAGTAATAAGCAAAAAAAAAAAAAAAAAAAGTTTAAAACAAATTATTTAAAATTTGAAAGAAATTGCATACATCATTCTTTATTTTTTTATTTTTATCTCAAGGATTACAAGGGCAAATCAGTGTCATGCCCATGTGGCCAACACATAGACAGTATATTCTATCAACTACATCTCATCTTCATCTAATTTAGAGTTTTTTAGGCATCTTTATGTATTGAAGATCCATTCTACATTGTTCCAGAAATTGCTTGGAGTATGAGCGCATTGCATAGTACATGGATCAATTGAAGGGGGGGTTTCCGACAATTATGAAAATTTAGTGTAGGAAGAATTATAGATTATATAAAACTGGTATTTTTTTTTCTTTAATGAACTAAAAAAATATGAGTGGGTACAGGATAAATGATTGAAATGGCAACACGTTTATAGAACAGCTCACACCAAGAGGCAAAATAGCTCCATATGGCAGTTGATCAACTACTGTTTCAAAAAAATTCACTTGCTAGCCACATTATCTATACCTCTAAAAACCAAATTGATTTCTCTAACTTACCTCATGATCTCTTTTTGCATCTTCACCATGATAAAGCTTCTTTAAACTCATTTTACTTATTTCATTCTATTAGTATAAAGATTAAATAATTTAAAACTATATAAATTTTTGACAAATTTTAATGATATTTGATTTTCTTTTATATTTTTTTATGGTGAAAGTAAATATGAGAAAACCATTTTCTTTAAGTCATGTTTCGTTTCCAGAAAGTATTAAGAAAAGAAATAAAAATGTTAAGAAAAATAGTTTTATCATATTTAATTTCACCATAGAAAATACGGAAGAAAAACAAATATACTTAAACTTAGTTAGAAATTTATATATTTTAAAATTATTTATTTTTTATATAATAGAAGAAAATAAGTTAAATGAGTTTGAAAAAAATATATGAAAATAATTTACTGACTTTGAATCTATTTTTTTAATTTTCATTCCATTTTTCCTCTTTATTTTCTTTTCTTTACATTTTCCCTCAATTTTTTCAAGAATCAAATATAGCCTTAATATTTTTTTTCTTTCCTTGGTACTTTTTAGGAACCAAACATAACCTTAATTCCTATTAGGATTTTCTTTCGATGTAGTAACTTGTTGGCAAAAGAGTTTTCCATATTCTCTAGTTCTTCATGACCATGCTCAAATGAACATGTTCAAAAGAATCAATTGATATAATCAACATGTCAATATCTTAAACGAACATGATAACGAAGCATGCATACTAGATAATCAATATCAAATTTCTCAATATGCAATCAACACTTGAGCATACAAAAGCACAAAGAGAAAGAGGCATCCACTCATCAACCAATCAAACACCATATTTCCCTCAACTTAACTTGAAGCTTGACCTTCTTCATGATTCCTAGTGAAAGTCGTTATTTTGTAAACTTGTTTTTTCATGTGTGTTCCTATTCGATGGCGAGACTTGCTTTTATGTGAAAAATAGATTTTTAGAAAAAGATTTTAGAGTCACTATTTATTTTTGTTTATTTTTTTTAAAGAGAAAACAAAATAATAAAAAAAATTATAAGTGGGACTCTTGAAAAAAAAAAAACAGATTTAGGAAAAATCATGTCTAGGTCTAGGATCAAGTTGTCTATCGAGAATATACGATGATACATTGTAACACCCTTTTAAACCCTAAAAATAGCTCTCTTACTAATCAAGATGAGACAAACATGACAATTGGTTAGTTACTCAATGGATACCAAAGAGTAAGAATCATATAATAAAGCAAGTTATGCATGATAATAAAGAATAAATAAATAAACAAGATAGAGATAGAGATAGGAGTGTACCTTAGCATCTAGCTAAAAGCGTTCCCCTCCAACAAGATCTGTTGGGCCTCTAGTCTTCCTTGCCTTCTACAAAAACCTAGAGAACCAGCTAGTTTTCCTCTGTTTCTTTCTTCCCCCTGTTCCCTTTTTCTTCCTCTATAAGACTTTCCTTTTTTGTTTTCTCTCTAACAACCACAATGCAATAGAAAGGGTCTCCCCCATCTGAAACGCGTCTCCTACAGATTCTAAAATGTGTTCCTCATCTCTCTCTCCTAACTACCCTTGCAAAGAATATCATTTCTTTTAAAAAAAACCTAACCTTGCAGCTCACCCTTACCTATTCTCTCTTAATAGCTCACCTAAAAGAAAAGAAAAAAAAAGGTGCTCCTAAGCTCCCCCATCAACTAGCCTTAAAAAGTCTTTAGAAGGCTTTCTTTAAAATGCTTAAAAACGGCCAAGATGAGAACACATGTCGCCAACTACTAAGTTCTCTAAAAAATTCTAAAACCTGAAGTCCTCCTAAGGTTGAAATTCAAAAAAAAAAAAAAAAAAAAAAAAAAAAAAGAATGATCCTAAACAGGCGCTAAAAGTGAGAATAGGATAAGAAGAAAAATAAAAATGAGAAAATATATGTTATGGGATAAGATGGGAGATCTATAAATGTTAATCAAGATCAAGACGGGTAATGTAGAGTATGATAACAAAACTACAATATAAATACTTTTCAATCTTAATCCCACTTGATATCATGAAAATTTAGGATCATAATAGTGGGCAATTGGTTTTCCTTCTAGATTAACAATCAAAACCCCACCATTTTTCTCGATTTGTGGCCTCCCAATGTGTCTCTCCAAGATTGCTATAACCTTTCGAATTGAAAGATATTTGAGTGCCAATTCCCAAAAACCATTGGTTTCCTGCCAAGTCAACCAATCATTTTAAAAGTATCATATTGAGGCATTAGTATTAACAACATTATATAGTAAGAACAACTTAATAATTGATGTAGATAAAGTATTTAATTATTGTATATTAGATTCAACAAAGAATATAAAATTATTGCTCAAAGAAAAACGAGAGAATTGAATTGCCGTGGACAATTCAATCCAATAATGTCTTTCTCCATCAAATATATGTAAGATGTTGTCAGGCATGTCGGGCAAATTATTGATAAAATTGTCGACGGATCCCTTATGCCTATATATGGCAGCTGATCAACTACTATTTCTAAAAAATTCGTTTGCTACCCACATGATCTATGCCTCTAAAATCCAAATTGATTTCTCTGACTTGCTTCATCATCTCTTTCGCGGTAACCACGGTTTTCAAAGTAGAACCAGCCGGTCCATCCAACCGGTAAACCAAGTGACCAGGAAGTTCTTCAAGAACCGAACACAGTCTAATGCTCCTCTATTTTTTTTTTTTCATTCAAAGCAAGGCCCAATTTCAAAGCCTACCTCATACTGAGGCCCAATTCAAAATCCCAACCCATATTGGCACTCAGAGGCATGGGTACCACCCTGCAAATGAAAAAAATAAATAAATATTTTACTATTAAATAAAAATGACATAATATTTTTTTAAATTACAAAATAGTTAAAATTAAATAATTGGATTTTCTTTCATTTTCAATATATTCATATTTAAATATTTATATATTTCATTTAATAAAATTTAAAACATATTAATACATTCATACTTATGCAAGATTTAATTTGATAATATTAGAGATAAAATAAATAAATAAATATTATTTATTTATTTATTAATTTATATATTTTAAATTTTATAATTATTTTTAATTTTAATAATATAAAAATTATATATTTATAACATCACTAGTTTGAACGCAGTTCAACTATCGGTTCAACCATTGAATCATAAACTGATGGCTTTTTTGGTTTAATGATTAGACTGATTTTTAAAATATTGGTGGCAACAACACAAACAAGGAAACTCTTCAAGAAGTTCTCTCAAGGCATTAAAATTAAACAATATCTTAGGCTATGTTGGGTTCCTAGAAAATTTGAGAGAAAATGTAAGGGAAAGAAAATACAGAGAAGAATTATAAAGAACAAAAAATGAAGAAAAAATAAAATTTAAATTTAAATTTAATAAATTATTTTTATATGTTTCTTCAAACTTATTTCACTTATTTCATTCTATTAGCATAAAGATTAAATAATTTAAAACTATATAAAATTTTGACGAATTTAGTGGTATTTGATTTTCTTTTATATTTTTAGGATGAAATCAAACATGAAAAAACCATTTTCTTTAAGTTATGTTTGGTTTTTGGAAAGTATTTTAAAAAATGGTTTTCTCACATTTGGTTTCACCATAGAAAATATGGAAGAAAAACAATTATAATTAAAATTAATTAGGAATTTATATATTTTAAAATTATTTGTTCTTTATATAATGTTGGAAAATAAGTGATATGAGTTTGAAGAAGCATATAAAAATAACTTATTGACTTTAAATCTATTTTTTATTTTATTTTTTCCATTTTTTCTCTTTATTTTATTTTCCTTATATTTTCTCTCAATTTTTTTGAGAACTAAATATAGTCTTAATATTTTTTTCTTCCCTTAATACTTTTTGGAAACCAAAGGTAACCTTAATTTCTATTAGGATTTTCTTTTGGTGTAGTAACTTGTTGGCAAGAGAGTTTTCCTCATTCTCTAGTTCTTAATGACCATTCTCTACTATATCCCACAATATGCCGAAGGTCTTGGGTATCATATAAGATTCTCATTTAAATACGTTAGAAATTTAATTACGAAGGGGAGACGAAAAAAAGGAAAAGAAAAAACGAAAGGAACATATTTTGAGAGGGGGGAGTGGTATTTGACATCTTTGCCTCTTCTTGTTGGCCATGAACCCTTTTTAGAAAAACAAAAAAGTTAAGAGGTTGTTTGATAATTGTTTTTAAAAATAGTTTTTAAGAACGGTTTTTAAAAACTATCCTCTGATGTTTTGTAGAATAAATATTTGTTTGAGAACCTAAAATGTTTTTAACCTATTTTTAATATTTTTAAATATGTTTTAAAAATAATTTTTATGTCTATAACTTTATTTTTAATCATTATATATGTTTTTAGAATTATTTTAAAAAAACAACCGAAAACAACTACAAAATGTTATCTAAAAACACCATGTTTCTATTTTCTAAGAATAGAGAATAAAAACGGTTTTTAGTTATCAAACATATTTTCTATTTTTTTTGTTCTAAAAAACAAAAAGTTGTTTACGAAAATAGTTTCCAGACAAGGCCTAAGTCTCAAGCCTGTTGCTTTTAAATGTCACTATTGAAGTTGTAGCATAAATATATTGTTTTTAATATTTTTAAATATGTTTTAAAAATAATTTTTATGTCTACAACTTTATTTTTAATCATTATATATGTTTGTATAATTATTTTTTTTAAATAGTTCTAAAAATACAAGTGAAAACAACTAAAAGATGTTCTCTAAAAACTGATAACAAAAAACAGAAAATAATTTATGATTGTTAAACATGTTTTTCAATTTTTTTTTATTTTAAAAAATAGAAAATTGTTCTTAAAAATAGTTCTCAAAGTGGGCCTAAGTCTTAAGTATACTGCTTTTAAATGTCATTATTGAAGTTGTAGCTGAAATATATTCTGTAATTATTAAATGGCAGTGAAGTTTTGGAAATAAACGTGCTTCTCTTTGGGAAACGATTAGAGATCAATTTGACTGCACCATCTATTATAAGAGTTAAGTTTTGACTGACTATTCCTTTGACACTCATGCCATTTCTTAAACTTATTGAACAAATATTATTTCGATCAAACTCATGACATTAATCACGTACAATCGATTCAATTCAACAACGTATTTATCTTCAAGATTATGAGGGCAAAGTAGTGTCATTCCATGATCTCTCCCCATCATGACCAACGCATAAGACGGTATCTTCTATGAACTACATCTCACCTTCATGTAATTTGGAGTTTTTTAGGCACATATATGCATTGAAGATCCATTCTACACCGTTCTAGAAACTAACACTTCCTGCAAGTTTACAAGGTGGTGCGAGCAGCATGGTGATCAAGATCAAGACGAATCATGTAGGGTTTAACAACAAAACCACAATATAAATACTTGTCAATCTTGATCCCACTTGACACTAATGATAATTTAGGATCATAATAGTGAGCAATCGGTTTTCCTTCCAAATCAATTGCTAGAACCCCACCATTTTTCTCGAATTCTGGCCTCCCGATAAACCTCTCCATGATTGCCATAATCTTTCGAATTGAAGGATATTTGAGTGCTAAGTCCCAAAGATCATTGTATCCCTGTTCATCACTCAAACATTTTGAAGGTATCATTATGAAGCATTACTATTAACAACATCATATAATAAGAATGATCAAATAATTAATGTGGATGAATAGAATCATTGCTCAAAGAAATAGGAAAATTGAATTACCGTGGCTAATCCAATCCAATAATGGCCTTCCCCATCATATAAGATGTTGTCGGGCATACCAGGCAAATTATCAATGAATTTGTCCACAGATCCCTTTCGCTCACCTTGTATATAGTATTTCGAACACCTTTTCCTACAATCGTATCATTAAAAAGTAATATATTTAAATTAGATAAATTATAATTTTATATTAAATATGTTTTCAAATTCTTAAATTATATTTTTATTATTTTCTTTATAGATTATTACTAATTATGTTTGGTTATCGAAAAATTTGAGGGAAAATACAAAGGAAAGAAAATAGAGAGAAAAAATGAAGAAAAATAAAAAATAGAATTAAAAATGATAAATTATTTTTATTTGTTACTTCAAACTCATTTTATTTATTTTAATTCATCTATATAAAGATTAAATAATTTTAAAATACATAAATTTCTAATTAATTTTAATTATATTTAATTTTTTTAAGAATATTTTATAGGACAAAACATTTTTTTTCTTTCATGTACTTTCCGGAACCAAACATTATTTTTATGAATTTCCATCTCACGATATTTTTCGAAATTTAAGCATACGTGGGTGAGAAACATACATGAAGGTTTCGCAAAAGATCAGGAACGTCTGATCAGGTGAGACGACAACACCATTAGCAAAGTAGAGATCACGAACCAGCACTTTTGTCTCTTGCGTTGATGGGTCAAAGCTCAGAAGTCTACCATGGGGCCTACCCTCCAATATGTCCCATATGAAATCTTTCAAACTGTATTTATAGGAAGCATCTGTAAAATAAATCATACCATCAACGGCTACATCCACAGCGTCCGTTAGTTTGAATCCTATGCCCTCAGCCTCATCGGTCAACAGTTTGACCACACCATCTTCACTTATCTCCAGTAGACCCTGCCACATATGATTATTTTAAAAATAAATTTCATGCAAATATCATTTATTGTACGGTTGAGATTGCATCATCAAATGGGACGTGTACTAAAAGATCGAATCTTAGAGGAAAAGAAAAGTGTGGCAGAGAAAACCAATTTCCTACCTTGTCGGCGTCGGCAACGAGAACCTCACCGGCGCGACCGAGAACGACGCCGAGAGGTCTTCCACCGGTGAAGGCCCAGTCATGGACGACCGAGTTGACAGCCGAGTCGTTCAAGGTGACTTTCTTAATCCAGCCATCAGCACAGCCTGTGTAGATTAGGTGTGAGTTGGTATCATAGGCTATGTCCTCTGGACCCAACAGCTTCCCAAGCCCGATCATCTCAGATTCATGCAGCAGACGAGAGTTGATCCTGGGGACAGACATGGGTTCCTGTGAAAACACGTGAGTGGGCAGAGAAGCGGGATCAAAGGAGTCGAGTTGGTAGAGAAAGATGGCCGCTGCAACGGGAGTAAGAATGGAGATAAGAAGAGCCAAAGACCATGATGAGCTCTTCCTAGTGGTGTTAGGATCTGAAGGCTTTGACTTAGCCATTGGTGCCGCACTCACTCGGTTACTCTCCACAGAAGAAGGAAGAAGAAGAGATAGACAACGGGACTACTCACAGATTCGAGTATTAAATAAGCTCGGCCAGCTTGCTTGTCTTTATGTCTTACTGCCACGGAGGAGAAAATAACCCAATCTGATTTAAAACTACGAGGAGATAGGTCTTCCTTTTATATCCATTCAAATCTATGCTTCCCGGATGTTGCGTGTCTCATCCACCGCCTAAATAATAATATCCTTCCACGGTTCCACCTAGTGGGTTTGATTTTTGATATGTTTTGTTTGTTTCCATTTTAGTATTATTACTATTGCTTGGGCCAGATCTCGATCCTTTACCGTCGCATCGGAGGGCTTTTTTTTTAACTTCTAACAACTAATTTGAAAAACATTTCTTAAAAAATAGTAGTTACGAAATTATTGATAAGTCCAATATTTTTTTGCCCTCGAATTGACATTTTTCATCAATTTTTATGTAGATGATATACGATAAAAAAAATTAAATTAAATTTATACTAAAAATATCTTTTAAAAAATAATTCTCATCATTTTTATATTAGTCATAAGTCTTTAAGAAAAAATTTAAATTCAATTTTATGAAATTATAAAGAAATAATTTTAGTATAAATTACCATAATTCTTTAAGAGAAAGTATAAATTCAATTTTATGAAATTATGAAGAAATAATTTTAGCATAAATTTAATTTTTTCGATGGACCGTTAATATGAAAATTATGGAAGATGTTTCTTCAAAATATATATTTAATATAAATTCAATTTTTCTCGGATTAATATGAAAATTATGAAAGGTGTTTATTCTTTAGTATAAATTTTGTGGAATTTTGAAAAAGTGTCTCTTGAAGGAACATTTTTAGTATAAATTCAATATTTTTAAGGTATATGACTTGATTAAAAAAATTATAAAAATGTGTTTTTTGAAAAAATATATTTAATATAAATTTAATTTTGTAAAATATCTTCAAAAGATACTTTTAGTATATATCATTGATATTAAAATTGTAGGTGTCTCTTAATGTAGCAAAACGTGGCGTAAATTTGGAAATATTTTTTAATATTTTATATTTTAAAAAATTAATTTTAAATTCACCGTACAAATTAAAGAAGATGTGAGCTTCGTACATATACAAAATATTTCTTTCCTATGTGGTGTTTGCTTTTTGGTTGAAGAGAAAAATAAAAAATTTGGTTTTTTTTATTTAACCAAAAATAACTTGTGGATACCAATCAACATTACTTCATATATTACCACCAAAATTAAAACTCACACACATTATTCTCACACCCTATTTTGTTTGCTGCTTAGGGTTCTCTTGCTTTTTGATTTCCATGCTACTCATTGGTGTTGCGTGCAAAATTTGAGTCTAATGAGTTAATTTCTTTAATTACACGACTCATAATTATGTTTGATTATTCAAAATTTTGAGACTAAGGATGAAGAAAAGAAAAAAGAGAAGAAAAATTGATAGGAGAAAGTAAATTTAAAGTTGATAAATCATATTTATACATCCTTCAAATTTATGTAACTTATTTTAACATTTTATTATTAAAATTCAATTATTTAAAAATATATGATTTTTTTTTAACTAATTTAAATTATATATATATATTTATCAGAAAATCATTCTTCTTAACCAAAGCGGAGTTGCATTTCTTTTGACTACCACAACCTCTACTTATTTACATAATGAATGGATCCAACTAAAATGCATTTGTGGTTTCTTCTAAATTTATTTACCAATTTGGACGCATAATTGATAAATGGTGCCCTGGCCTAATGCATTGTCTGAGTGCTAACGATCTTAATAGAAAAAATAAAATAAAATAAAAAGAAGAAAATTTATTGAAAAAAAGATGAGGCTTATTTCCAACTAAATTAGAGTTACTTTAAATTAGCATTTAGTTCTACCATAATAATATTTATCATAATTCAAACCAATAATTTGAACACAATCATTGGTCCTTCGGTGTTACGGTTGATAAGCTTTTTTTTTCTTTTTTTTTGTCCTTTTTATAGTTGGTATGATTGGGATACGTGTCATTTATTGGCTGGTTATTATTTTAACAGAAAAAGATTCCTCAATGTGTCCTCAGAAACATGAGAGAGCTATGTTCGTATTTGTGAGAACACAAATGAACCCATGCACGCAAGGACAAGGATAAACTCATCCTCTAGAGGATACGGGAATATGTCCGTACATATTCACCTATTTCAATTAGCTCATTGAAGTTTCCACTTAGACAAGTTGAATCTAGTTGATTATTTACCTAAACTTAATTCCCACATGAAACTTATTTGTCTAAATTTAACCTAATCCAATATTACTCGCAATTTCTTAAACCAAACTCATTTTTCTTTTTTAAAGTCAAATTGAAATTGGGTTACAATTAAGTTGTGAATAAATGTTCAAACAAGGGACTTGAGCAGATCATAAAATCAAGTTAGGTTGAGTTTGATCAAACCCTAAATAAAAGTAACTAAACTCTACATCTACTTGACAAGGAATTGGCTGTTAATTGAGTCCATATTAAACAACACTGAATTTACCATTAAATTTCAAAATTTAATGTAAAATTAATGGATGACGAAGATACATTAAGGTATATGAAAATGTGGATCTCAGTGGCATTAAGTGGTTGACCACTTCTTCCATTTATTATGTGACAGTGTCGGTACTACAAAAGGCTCCTTCCATCTTTCTTTTCTCTGAGAATTTTAATGGCATCTGAAAACCAGCTGGCAGCCTCTTCATTAACCAAATGGGTTGTGATTGAGACCTTGCACCTTATATAACTTTGAGTATATGGATCGATTGGGAGGGTGTTCTTGACAATTATGAAAATTCATTGCAGGAAAAAGAGTTGTTGAATATATAAGGCTGATACTTCTCCCCCAATGAACCAAATAAATATGAGTGAGTGGTGGGTACAGGATAAATAATTGAAATTACAACACTAAGGGGCAAAAATGGCTTTATAGGGTAGTTGAGCTATTTAATAAAATTTACTAGCTAACCATGCCATCTACCTCCAAATTAACCACATTGATTTCTCTGACTTGTTTCATGATTTCTTTGCTAAGTTGACCATGAATTGTATTGCAACTTGATTAGTGGTGTCAACATCTCTCTTTATGGATCTTAAGTTTCAAAAATCTCAAAATCAATGGAAATCAATGGTCCTGAATAGGATATTATTAGTCTAAGGTTTTTCTCAAGATTAATTTTTATGATTACAAAATAAAGGAATTTGATCTAATTTTGTTTTTAAGTCACTTGAATTTAATTTCTATACATTTTTAATCCTTCAAGAGCTAAGGAAGCAAGTGCTTACCATAGGGTTTTCGTCAATGATGAGAACCAAACTTAGTTATCTTTATGTAAGATTGGGGTGCATCAGGATAAGAATTCATTTTGTCATTTTAAAGCATCATAGCTCATCTAAATTAACAAAAATTATTTTTCTATTTTAAAATTTTCGATGAAGAAATGCTTCAAAAGGGAACATATGTTAAAATCAACATATTTATCCTCTTAAGGTTTTCAAAATTGTATAGAGTTATTTAGCCGAGTATTTTCCCTTGTTTTATCCCTTACTATCATAAAAATATATATATATATATATATATATTTCATAAAATCACCAAACCATAGAGGAGATGTTTACAATGGCTTTTGGCTAGTCGAGGAAAAACCTCAACCCTTTAAGCACCGGTTGATTGGTAGTTCAACTTATCAAAGCTAATTATTTTCCAACCACACACTTTGCACCTTTAACAAATTAGTAGAGTGGTTGAAAGTTTGGTTGATTAATACAATACAAAATATGCTTACTAAATATTTTCACATTGATACTCTTATAAAAGAGTCCAATACTTCATTTATAACTAAGAGTTCCAATATTGGAAATTAATGATCAAAAATCCAATTTAAGGGCATTTTTTAGTGTGCCTTATTTAAAAACTTGTATTTTCTACTTGTATACCCTTCAATCCTCATTTTTTTTTTCTTTTAATCTTTGAGCTAAATTTGCAAACTAAGATTGTGTTATATTATTTTTCTCTTGTAAACCTTGTGATAAAGTGTTCAAGTGTATGAGATCACTTGAGGGAAATTGTTGAAGGCCCATTGGAAGCTAAATATGGAACAAAATGAGATTTAACTAATATGTTTATATATTATTATTTTAGTATCCACTATCCTACCCATGTTTTCATTAATATTTATCTATGCATTCAGTATTACATCACTTGCATTGTACATAATTTAGGTAGTATATTAGGAGTTGTATATAAGATCAAAGTATTGGATTCCTTACAAGATGAAAAGTTTTTCACAATTGGTTTTTGAAAATAGGCAATCTATTTAAAGTTATAGTATATTACCTCATAATTGGAAGGATAATTTGTCTTAGTCATTAGGAGAGATTTCCCATTGTGAGTGCATTAGTGCGCATGGTTACACATTGGACATGACTTCATCAAGTTATTATGTTGCATGATCTCTTAATCTTGAAATAATACTAAACTAATGCCAAAGTTTTTTGTGGCTTTAATCTATGGGTGATACCCTAAAGTAGTCATATATCCCCTACAATTGGGTTATTGTTGATTAGGGTAGATGGTAACAAGTATTTTCAATGGAGGCACTGTGATATCTTATTAGATTGAGATAATGTGTGCCCTTAGGTGATCCTAACAACTTGTGATCATAACATTTGTGTTGTTGTAATAATTCTTTAAGTGGGATTTGACATATGTCATTTGTAAACTAGAGTAAGTCAATTGATTACAAAATAGGAGGATTTTAGACTCAAAAATGGTAGAGGCACTCTTGAAAAGTTGATAGTTTTATCTCATTATATTATGAGCATCAATTCATGGAGAGCGTGCATACATTAAATAGTAGGTCATAGACCTAAGAAATTAATTAAACTTGACTTAATGAATTTTTATCTTGATATAATATCATAGAGTACTGAAGTGCAACTCACTCTCTTGAGTAGAGTGTTGAGTCAACTTCAAATTTGGATTATGAGGGGTTAGTATTTTCCTATGGATCCCAATGATTTCCATTCAAACTCATATTCTTTGTTGACACAAAGTTTTGAGGATTTAAGAAGAATTAATCATTTATGTTAATAAGTCTGTTTTGGTAAAAGAGAGAAGTTTTAAAGTAAATCATGATTAATTATTTTAGATTTCTTTTTTTATTGAGATAATTAATTAATTAAAGTCTATTAATGATAATTAATTAGTTAGGATCTAGTCAACTAGATTACGTGACCTAAGCTCAAGTTAAGTCAAAGTTACTTAAGCTCACATAAGAGTCTATATAAACCTTTTAGGTTTTAGGGTTAGATTCTAACTTTTCTAACCAATAGTATTTTAGAAATATAGTCTCCCTCTCTTTCTCCTCTCAAGGTGTGTAGTGACTCTACACATTTGCTAAAGATCGAAGATAGAGCCATTGAATGAAATATTGCAAGATTTTTTAGATCCTTGCATCAATTAGAGTAGGATCTAGGAACATCTAGATATAATGACATGGTTTTTAAAACACCCAAATCTAATTTTTATTGCTTTTGTTGTTGATAGATCTATGGAGCATACACCCTATGATTTGACTATTAATCCAACAATTTATACCTCCAATAGCTAATTGAGTGCTCAACCAACTAGTATGTCTAACAACTATTTTCCAATTGAAATTCCTATAAGAAACTTCAATACTTCGTTATTGCTAAGAATATTGTTGAAACCATGGCTCATAAATCATTTGAGCCTTTGAGAACATTTTTTAGTACACCTTGTTCAAAAACTTATATTTTCTTCTAATGCACCATTCAATCCCAATTTCTTTGTAACCTTTGAGCCAAATTTACAAACTAAGATTTTGCTATATTATTTTTCTCTTGTAAACCCAATGAGAAAGTGTTCATGTGTGTGAGATCAAAACTATATTTCTTTAGATGCTATTGAAGTTGTTGCTAAATTTACGATCAAAACATGTTGCTTTTAGATTCTATTGAAGTTGTAGCTGAAACATGTTACTATTAGAAATCATTTCTAACCATGGATGCTTAAATAGGCTCACCCAAAACCTCTCCAAACACTCAACAAAAAGATGTCATATTCAAATGAACACCCTTTCCTTTGAAAAGGATTGGAGATCAACGTGACTTTTATTCATCTCTATTTTCTCATAATGGCACATGCATGTTTCGATACAAGCCTACCTTGTAGTCCTGATGTTCATGTAATGCATCATCTATTAAGAGCTATGCAGCAACCAACTATTTCTTGACACACATGTTAGTTCTTAAACTCTCTACTAATATTGTTTGTGTTGAACTTGCTACATTGATCACAATCAATTCAACTTTACAGGTAGTTGTCTCAAGGATTATGTGGGCAAAGCAGTGTCACCTTTCCCCCTTGTAACCAACATATAAATGGTATCTTCTATCAACTGCATCTCATCTTCATTTAATTTAAAGCTTTTTAACTAGGTTTGCCTGCTTACGTGATGGTACGGGCAGCATGTTGATCAAGATCAAGGCGAATAATGTAGGGTTTGACAAAGGAACCACAATATAAATACTTGCCAACCTTGATCCCACTCGACACCATTGACAATTCAGGATCAAAATAATGGGCAATCGGTTTTCCTTCTAAATCAACTGCCAAAATCCCACCATTTTTCTCGATATGTGGCCTTCCAATGTACCTCTCCAAGATTGCCATAACTTTTCGAATTGAAGGATACTTGAGTGCCAAGTCCCAAAGACCTTTAGTCCCCTATCAAGTGGGCCAATAATTTTGAAGGTATCATAGTTAGCATACAATAGGAATGACCTATTGGGAGATGTAGACTAAGGAGAAAATTGAATTACCGTGGCTAATGCAATCCAATAATGACCTTCCTCGTTATATAAGATGTTGTCAGGCATGCCAGACAAATTATCAATAAACTTTTCCACGGATCCCTTTCTCTTGCCTTGTATATAATATTTTGTAAACCTTTTCCTATAATTATATTATCATAGATAAGAGTGCGTTTAGGAGTGATTTTAAAAACGTTTATAACATTTTTAACAATTTAATGATAAAATTTTTTAAATATTAAAAATATTATAAATGTTTCCTAGAATCACTATTAAACGTGCTCTAATTCAAGTATGGTAATTTTAGAAGTGATTATTAATTTTATCCATTTTCTTTTGCACATCAAAGCCTCAATTAATGTTAGCACGTGTGAGTGAGAAACATGCATGAGAGTTTGCAGAAGACCACAGAAGTCTGATCAGGTGAGACGACAAAACCATTAGCAAGGTAAAGATCACGTAAAAGCACTATAGTCTCTTGAGTCGATGGATCAAAGCTCAGTAGTCTACCATGGGGCCTACCCTCCAATATCTCCCATATGAACTCTATCAACCCGTATTTATAGGAAGCATCCGTAAAATAAATCATACCATCAACAGCTACATCGATCTACAACGTTCGTTTGTTTGAATTTTAGGCCTTCAGCCTCATCGGTCAATAGTTTCACCACACCATCTCCACTTATCTCCAATAGACCCTGCCACATAGGAAAATTCTTTGAACTTTTGATTCAGGTCGATAGATCATAGGGCTGATGATAAACTTGAGAAAAATAATGGTTCTTTCTATTTTTATTTTGTTTTTTCCTAGTGTCCATAATGCGTTGTTGTCAAAATCAGAAAAGAACCCTGACGACGACAAAGTCAATAGAGTGAGTTGGAGTTAGTAGTTGCCAATGGGATTGGTTGCTTGCCGTCTTAAACCATCCACATATCGACAGCAACCCATGAGCTCATATTCGTCTATTTCACCAGCTCTGATTGTGATTAATTAATTAAGGGGGCGTTTGGACCGCCATTATTGGAGTATATCATGTCACTTATTTTTCAATAAAAATACCACTTATTAATTTATTATTATTCTTTTTGGTTTTTAAATGATAATTATCTTGTCTCTTTTCCTTCAAATGTAGGAAAAAGACAAAAAACCTATAGAAAAGTAAGTGTGGCAGAGAAACCCATTTTGACCTTTTCGGCATCGGCGACGAGAACTTCGCCAGCTCGACCGAGAGCGACGCCGAGAGGTCTTCCACCGGTGAAGGCCCAGTTATGGACGACCGAGTTGGCAGGCGACTCGTTCAAGGTGACTCGCTTGACCCAGCCATCAGCACAGCCTGTGTAGATTAGGTGTGAGTTGGTGTCATAGGCAATGTCCTCTGGGCCCAACAGATTCTCCTGCCCAATCATCTCAGAACCTTGCAGCATACGAAGGTTGAGCTTCGGCACAGGCATGGGTTCCTGCGAAAACTCGTGAGTGGGCAGAGAAGCTGGATCAAAGGAGTCGAGTTGGTAGAGAAAGATGGCCGCTGCAACGGGAGTAAGAATCAAGACGAGAAGACCAAAGGACCATGATGAGCTCCTCCTAGTCGTGCTAGTATCGGAAGGTTTTGACTCAGCCATCGGTGACTCGGTGAGTCTCCACAGACGAAGGGGCAAAAACAGGGCCACTCACCAATTTGGGCAATTAAAGAAGCGGGTTGGCAACTTGCTTGTCTTAATAGCCACGATATAATATCTTTGTTATTTATCAGGTTATGTTTGGAGCCCTCAAAATTTGAGAGAAAACACGAATAAAAAATAAAGAGGAATAAAATAAAAATAAAAATTAATAAATTATTTTTATATGTTATTTTAAATTTATTTTAATTTTTAATATAAAAACTAAATAATTTAAAAATATATTAATTTTTAACTATATATATATATTTTTTATATAATAGATAAGAAGATAATTTTTTTTAATATATATATATATATATTTTAAAATTTTGGTACTTTCTGAAACCAAGCATAGGCTCAAACTATGTGGATCCTCTTGTCACTTTATCAGTCGTGTAAATGAAAAGGGGTTGGAAAAATTCCAATCCACGTGCTGCTTTATCATTATATCTGGATCTGATTTGGGGCGTTTCTCTAATAATATATACCATCTCATATTAAAATAAAACTAAACTTGAAATGATGGGACAAGAGAGAGACAAACGAATTGTATAAAGAAAATGTCGCTTTGTGTTTATACAATATTATCTCTGTACTTATACATGCGTATCAGACGAAGACTAAATTGGGGTAGATTTAACCAGACAAAAGTGCCTCCTTATTGGCTCATACACAGGTCAAGTCCCACAACGATATCCTGGTGGTTACTATTTGAAATCGCAAAATAAGGACAGGAAAAATCGAAGTAAAGATGAGAACAGCAACCGTATATGGATGGACACTTGGCAATATAGATAAAAAGAAATGCTCTAGAGAAAACAAACAAACGAAGAAACAAATCTACATCTCAATGTCAGCACGGTTGATCACCTCCTCTTGGAGGGGCAACTTAGTTGATTAGTTTAGGTGGGGTTTGTTTTTTACTTAATTTTAAATATAACCTTAATTTTTAATAGTGTTAAATATTAGGTTGTTTGTTGTTGTAGTATTTTATTTTAATTAAGTATTAAAAAATAAAAAAAATCAATATGTTATTTTTTCTATTTAGAAAAACTATATATTTTGGTTTTTTCTATTCAGTAAAAAGTTTATAATAGGTCATGAAAAAGTAATAAAACAAATAAACTAAATTCTGAAAACAAATTACTTTAAGCAAAAAACCAAAAAAACAAACACTAGAGAGTAACTCTAGTTGATTGACACAATCCAATCAAAAGTAACTAAATCTAATATTTGTGATAGGAGTTGAACAATCATTTTTAATATTGAAATTCTTAAGACAGTTTTCTCAATCCAAATTTAATTAAGGTTAAATTCAGATAAATGATTCAACAACTTGAGATCTAACTTTAACTGGAATTAATATTTTATTATACATTTCAAAAATAATTTTAAAGAAAAATTGTCAAATTATTTTATTTTATTGAAAAATGAAATAGATTTATTTTTCCTTTTTATTATTATCTTGAAATGTTGTGTGCTTTATTATTTAAATTGCATGTCTTTTGAATAGAGGTCAGAAAGGTTTCTACATCCTAAGATCGGGTAGCCTCTGTTTTCCAGATATCAGCATTACTCATCTCAAGGTATGTGTTATGTCTACTAACCTCTGTTTTCCAGATATCAGCATGCAAGAACCACCATGGACCATTTTTAGACAATAATCTGAAAAGAACAAGACATAGGTGCAGTGAGAACAAACAGGAAAACTCAGATTGCTATCACTATCACTGGATAAGGATAAGAATACCAAGGCAACCTAAACACTGAAACTTAGGGAAAAAGAAATGAGAAACAAAAACAAAATCTGTGCCCTACAAACCAAGAAATCAATCGTTCTCTATGTTCAATGAGTCTTATATGTGTCATGAGCTAGGGAATTGAAATCAACTTGAACATTTAGTCATGATTTTGGGAAGTGAAATATAGAACAGTAGTGCAGTGGAAGCTTTCCACCACTGTTGAAAGAGAAGAATAAAGATAAAATTATTCACACGTAAAAGTAGACAATATCTGCATCCATAGAGATAAAAAACAGATCTATTTTATCATTAATGAATTTTAAAATAGACACAAATCTTGAGTCCTAAAACAATCATATGTTTCCTCTTCCTAGGATTTACAACCTTAACCGGAGTCCTCTTCATAGGACGTTACATACTCTTCCTTATATCCCTATATATCGAGTATAGACTTTGAATGTTTACCTTAATTATAACTTATTTTCCCCTCATACCAAGAATATTAGTAGAAATATTTTTAAAAATTTTCTTTATCTTACACAAACCTAGTTTTAGAAGTAAAAATATTTTGAATATGTATTAAATAAAAATTTGAGGCCAACACTGTCGACCTTGGTTAAGATTCTGTGAGAGGTCAATTTTCTCTCTTCTGAAACACAGCTCCATCGTACATGTATCATCTTTGCACATGTCTCATCGGTGCACAAAACTCCTTGCAGTCATTCAGTGAACTCTACCTAGAAATTTGTCTGAACCACGTCAACTAAAGTTTTAAGTTTTAAATAAAGGAATATCAAATGTCTTCAATCCTAGATCCAAATGCTTGATGTTCCAAATCTTTACTTTGCACCACACCTCCCTCTTGCACCATGAGAACTCCTTGTAGTAAAGCAAGCTGTGGCAATAATCTTGGTGACATTCTTGAGATTGACAGTTCTCAATAAGGAGGAAATTACACATAATACAGGAGGACGGCAGACAAATTCTCTGCTTGTAGATTTTTAATTGTCACCACTAGAATCTTTCCTCCATTCCTTATTGAAGATCATTCCATATTTGCTGTCTTTATACTTCGAAACTATATATGCTCATAATTTTAATGAGAAGTGTGTTATTGCTTTATTTTGAATTTTGTGTTATTTGCATGTTTATGGAATAAAGCCCTAGAGCTCATGGCTCATAGTTGCCAAAATTTTCCTTAGCGCCCCTATCTAATAGTCACTATGCAAACACTTGCTCTTGCATGCATTTAGTTTCTGTCAAACTTGATCACCCAAATTATTTATTGTGGAAAAACCCAATCTTTACTAAACCTTCATAGTAACGATTTGATAGGTTTTGTTGCTGGGAGCAATGCTTGCTCAAATCAGTTTCTTCTAGATGCTCAAATGAAGTCTATAGCCTCTCTCAATCTGAAGCATGCTACACAGCAAAGACATGATCAATTTTGTTGAGTCGGCCTTTTTCTACAAGGAGTGAATAGGTACTGCTGCAAGTTTTGGGTCTTACCACATTTCGGAGAAGAGTGGCTTTCCATTGAAAAGAAATGTTCTTCTCACGGCAAAGTTCATGTAATGCAACTCAAGTAACAATTGCAATAAGCTAAGTGTCAGCCCCTTGACCCAATGATGAAGTAAAAGGGCCTCATGGGTAGGCCTTGCACCCATGAGGATCCTAGGAGGGAAGCAAGGAAAGCCTAGAGTTTTGGTGGTTCAAGCCCTAGGAAGAGAAATGAGGAGACTTGCTTAAGCCGCTTGTAGGCCACACACGCATCAGATGCGCACCAGGCGCAGGCCTCACGCGCACCAAACATGCACTAGGCGTAGGCCGCATGCACACCAAGCGTGCACCAAGCACAGGCCGCATGCTCACCAAGTGTGCATCGGACAAGCACTGTGCGTGTACCAACCACATGTCCACACATCCGCATGCGCATCAGCCCTGCACCCGCGCACACACTCAGTGTACGTCCTGCACACTTGGGACGATGGTGATGCGTAGATGGAGGACATCTTGAGAACAACCCGTAATGCTCTTTAAGAGGAGGGTAGGTGACTCAAGGGGTTACCAAGGATAAGCCTTGACCGCACCAAGGAGGCACCATGGCACGACCTTGGGCATGCCTAGGACGCATGGATGACACTATAGCGCACACACATGGGCTCCACGACATGTGTGGTGTACACCCTGTGGCCGCAACGAAACGGGGCCAGGTGCGGCCTACCTTCTTCCCGCGCTGGCACGAGGACGCCTAAAGACTTGTGCACTGAGCCAGTTGGAGAAGCCATGGGCGCAATGCCATGGCATTAGACATGCAAGTGACTTAAACTCATGATGCCTATGCATGGCACAAGGGCGCAATGCCCTGTGCACGAGGATGGAACAACCATGGGCGCAATGCCATCAGTGGCTAGCCAGGAAGCTCTAAGGCAGAGGGCAAGATTAGTGGTGCATGACATGTGCAAGGCAATGGTGAACCTTGACTAACAGAGGGAGCTTGACACATGCCTTGGGCCATGGGCACCTTGACATGGCACGGGCTCGAACATCAGTGTGATGAAGACATGTTGATGCGTTAGATACACTTGATCAACTGGGGGATCCTCAATGCTGGTTCAAAGGTTTTGATTAGAGAAACCTTGGTGGGCACCCATTCATAGGAAGTACCTTGTGGGGAGGGGGCATCTTGTTAGGGGGATCCATTAAGCAGTTGACCTGTGAGAAGTAGCTTAAAGCAGCAGTGGCCAACTAGTTGGGGCAGCTGGGAGGATGATCAGGGCAGCACCTAAAGAAGGCAAGAGCTAGACTCAGCAACAAGGAACTGGCAGATAGATGAGAAGCTAGTGGTTGGTGTGAAGGGGCACCACGGTTCAGAGGGGGTGTCTCCAGTTGGGTGGTTATGGGTGGTTATATAACCACCAGCAGGCTCCTCTGGTTTGAAATTTGAAAGAAAACTGTAGGCTAGGTGTTATAAAAACCTCCCTACGTCTCAGAGACAACGTATGAGAATGTTATTGAATGCTTAGGGGGTAAAGCATTGTAATCTCTGACTCTTGTAAAGTGTTGAGACACTTTGAAAAGTTTTGTATCTTGTAGTTGATTGGAATAACACAAGTTGGGAAGCATTCCCGTAATTGTTGCTTTGGCCTGTTTACGCTGCTTTTATAAGGCTTAAAGGGGAAGGATGGGTAAGAAAGGGTTCTTAACACCACACACTCAGAGAATAATTTAGAATGATTTTCAGGGGTGTGTCACTAAGGTGGTGTTTGTTTTTTTACTTAATTCTAAATAGAATTTTAATGCTTAATAGTATTAAATATTAGGTTGTTTGTTTTTATAGTATTTTATTTCTGTTAAGTATTAAAAAGTAAAAAAAACTAATATGTTATTTTTTCTATTTGGAAAAAGCTACATATTTTTAGCTTTTTCTATTTAGTAAAAAGTTTATAATAAGTCATGAAAAAATAAAAAAACAAACAACCTAAATTCTGAAAACAAATTGCTTTCAGCAAAAAGCCAAAAAACAAACACCACTTAAGTCTCTTTCAATTTTTGATTATCTACAACACATAAAAAACCATTTCAAATAACTTTACAATAGTTAGCTCTCCTGTAGAAAAGAGATGATTTAGTACTCGTGATCCTCAATGGTCCTGGGTGTGACTATGATTCTTTCAAGACCTTTATCAATATATGATCTGTTCCAGTTAGCATTTGTTGAGTTATATATATGGATTACTTATTAGACAAGAAATTAATATTGAACACACTTCAGGATATTTGTCATCAAATTCTTCTACTATTGCATTTGTTTCAACTAAAGGATGTGCCTCCTAAAAACACAAACATAGTAATTTTCAATTAATGGCCCAATCCCTCTAATGTAGATATTGTCCCTTCTGAGCCAATGAGCCCTAATATCTTTAAAATGCATCTACATGGTTAAGAGATGATGTAGATATTATATGTTCTAGGTCAATGAGCTCTCACAGCTTTAAAACGCATTTACATGGTTAAAAGGAGTCCACTATATATATAGTGTCAAAGACTTTTTCGTCTAACCAATATGGGATATCAAAATCCCCCCATGAAGACACAATGCCCTTGTGATGTCCTACAAGATTGTGAGTCAAACAAATAAACATTCCTTAAGGGACCAAACAAAGTTCCACACCAAGTCCAAGGATTGGCTCTAATATAATTCGTTAATGGCCTACTCCCTCCAATGTAGATATTGTTTGCTTTAGGCCGATGCACCCTCATGACTTCAAAATATATCTACATGATTAAGAGGAGTACACTACATATATAGTGTCAAAAACTTTTTTCCCTAATCAATGTGGGATATCACATTTCGTGGGCAAGGTCAAGGGTATGGACAGAACTTATCCAACTTTCTGTTATAAAGCTAGTCCACCTCAATCAACTAATTATGGGGTACCTTCTAAATCAGAAACCATGTGCCAAATCTGTGATCTTCCTGGGCATTCTGCACTTGATTGTTATTATCACCATAACTACTCATTTCATGGACATAGTTACCCACAATTCTGGTCCCAATCTTATTGACCATTCATGGTATATTGACAGAGGTGCCATCAACCATGTGACATCAGATTTGGCCAACTTATCTACTCATTCAGATTATTCAAGTCCGAATCAAGTTGTTGCAGGTAACAGTCTAGGTTTTTCTATAACTCATAATATTTACACTACCTTATCTACTTATTCTCATGATTTTTGTTGCACAATATTCTTTGTGTTCCACGGATACAGCTTAAATCTTCTTTCTGTCCAAAAATTCATTAAGGATAATAATTATACTTTTGAATTTCATATATTTGGGTTTGGCTCTTTTGCAAGGACTGAATTACAGGGAGATGCTTTTCTGCAGCATAATTAACAATGGTCTCCATCGACTTCCAGTCTCCAGTGCCCATATTCAGTCTTCATTACTTATGTCCTTATCTAAATCATTGCCTTACATTTTCATTCGTTGGGGAACATGTGTCTTCAATCTCTGGCACAATGGACTTTTATCCTCCCCAATGTCTGTTGTACTTCCTCATGTCTCACAGCCCACTCCCACTTTCTAGAACTGTAGCCATGCCAGTTGTTCCTCATGTCAGCAATGTTAAAGTGAGTGCTTAGTTTTTAGAGCATCTAATTTCCAAACATCTTCTCCTATAGAAATTCTTAATATTGATTTTTTTTTTACAAGTAAGCACATATAATAACAGAAGGCTAAAAAGCCGCAAAGCATACAGGGAGTATACGAGGCGACTATGGCCTCCCAACCAAAAAACAAAACACCCCAACCCCTAATTGGAGGCTAACCACTACAAGAAACCTATTAAGGAGTTCGACTCCATACCAATGTACACTTTAGCCTAACCCCAAATATCACACACAAACGAAGTTTTTAACTTCTGAACTGCTAACCACCCCCCCCCTAAAAGCTAGCCTATTCCTATCATTCCAAATTGTCCAAAAAATGTACAGCGGAATGGACTTCCACAATTTTTTCCTTTTTTTCCCCACAAAAGAGCCCTTCCAGCTACATAGAACCTCCTTTACAGATTCTGGAAAGACCCACTGAACACCACACAACACAAGAATGATATCCCACAACCCTCTTACCACTGTACAATGAATTAAAATATGATTAATTGTTTCCTCTTCACACCCACACAAGAAACAACGGTTAGGAAATTGTCACCCTCTTCTCTGAAGCCTATCAAGAGTGAGGACCTTCCCCCATGCGGCTTCCCATGCAAAAAAAAGCAATTTTGGTTGGAACTCTGTCCACCCAAACATTGCTATAAGGGAACTCAGCGACAATAGGGCTTGCCAACACACTGTACGCTTTCTTGACTTTAAACAGCCCGTCACCTCCTTCCTTCCAAATCACTGAGTCTTCCTCCAAAGTTACTCTATACTCCCTCAACTCAACCAACAAATTGCCCACCATATCCAACTCCCAGTCATTAAAGGCCCTTAAAAACCTTAAATTCCACCCTCCTTGACCAAAATTCTGATCCCATGTTTCCTCCACTGTGACATTCCTTTGGGCAGCCATGGAAAAGAGGTTCGGGAAACTTTGGGACAGCACATTATTCCCACACTAAAGATCTGTCCAAAATCTGATTTTATTGCCTTTTCCCACCTTGAACACCATATTTTCCCAACACCAAGCGGACTCCTTCAAAATCTCCTTCCAAACTCCTACTCCAAACACCCCATTTGCCTTCCTTGTCCTCCATCCAAATTCCTCTTGCCCATACTTTGCCTCAAGCACCTTCTTCCAAAGATCCTCCTTAGCATGCGCAAACCTCCAAATCCATTTGCCTAGAAGAGCTTTGTTCAAACAATCAAGCTTCCTTAATCCCAACCCTCCCTTTTCTTTATCCGCGCACACCACCTCTCACTTGACTAAGTGTGCTTTTTTCCCCCCATTGACCCCTCCCCACAAAAAATCTCTTTGTAGCTTTTCAAGTCTCCTTGCCACTAATTTTGGCATATGGAACAACGACATTTGATACAAGGGAATGCTGGCCAACGTACTCTTTATAAGAGTGATTCTCCCTCCTTTGGATATATATTGGCGTTTCCAAAGGGCAAGTCTCCTCCTCACCTTCTCCTCCACCCCATCCCACACGGAAATGGCCTTATTAGACGCCCCTAGAGGCAGCCCCAAGTATACAGCAGGCAACTGTCCCACCCTACACCCTATTTCAACAGCCATTTCTATGACTTTACAATAATAACAAACTTGAATTAAAATCTATCAATGCATTTTTATCGGTTATATGGGTAATGTCTACATCAATGAACATGTCACATATGATGCGAATTTATTTCCTTTCTTGCATTCTAATGTCACCCAAGTACTTTCTCTTCAGCATTCTCTTCTACCATTGTTCTTCCTCCAGTTGTTATTAATCATTTCAGAGAATCTGCTTCCCTTAAGGCCACAATTTGCTGTTCTCTATATTCTTTAGGCCATCTTTCCACATGTTCCTTCCCTTATGAACAGAACTTGACCTTATGTTTGCACCCGGCTTGAGTCCTTACCTAAATATAAGTGACCGTTATCTAGTCTCTACATCTGCTCTTACATTTGAATCTCTTTCTACCATTTCACATCCTGCTCCTACTCATCTTATGGTGATCCATACTCAAACTAGCAAACAAAAGAACAAAGTCTAGACTATCACCCATCCTCTACTTCTTTTAACCAGTATAGATGTTACAAATCCCCTTGAACCTACTTGCTATAGCCAAGCTTTGAAAAGTCTTGAATGGTTTGATGCAATGACCACTGAATTTAATGCTTTTATTAAAAATGGCACATGGCCTTTGGTTCTATAAAGCTTAAAATGTTTCCAGTTATCACAGCGTTTATCTAATAAAGAAAAAGGTTGATGGTTCAATTGCATTTTTAGAGCTTGACTTGTGGCTAAGGGATTTCAACAGAGAGGGTCTTAATTATTTTGAGATGTTCAGCCTTTTGTTAAACCTAGCACAATCTGGATTGTTCTTACTCTTACTGTACCATATGATGATCGATTAGCTAACTTTATGTACAAAATGACTATTTGCAAGGGAATTTGACCAAAGAGGTATACATGTGACAACCACCTAGATTTGTTGATCCTCCCTCTCGAAATCATGTCATGTCATCTTTGTAAGACAATTTATGGGTTTAAACATGTGAGTGCCATGCTAGCTCCAAACTTTTCCATTTCATTCTCCCGTTTTCAAGTTTCTCAACTTTCCTTTGTATTTCTTATTTTCCCCTATTTATTTATAAACCCTAACCAGATTGGCACTTCCCTTTCCATTTCTTATTTTCCTCAATTTCTTTTTGAACATCCAACCACTATACATATACAAAGGAAAAACAAGAGAAAGCAGAAGCATAACCTAAGAAAGACCAAACAATTTGGAAATTCTGTTGTGTTGGGTAATTTTACCACATTGTCGATTTTTTATTTGTTTTTGAAGATTTTGCTTTGTGAGTTTTGCTCATTTCCAGATTTTTAACGTGTGTGCCATGGTTTAGTAGTTGTATTAATTTTTTTCTTTTCTTCAATTTGTTCGATTTTTTGGCTTTATGGGTTTTGATGGTTAGTGTGGGTTTGATCATTTGGTTGGGTGTTATATGTGTTCTTGGTTCAGTGCATTGATTTTTGTTTGTTTTTTGAGATTTTTGTTTGTGGGTTTTGTTTATTTCCAGTTTTGTGCTCATTTCCAATCTGAATATGGGTGTTGTGTTAAGTAGTTGTATTGTTATTTTTTCTTAAATTTGTTTCATTTTTTTTACTTTATGAGTTTTTATGGCTAGTGTGGGTTATTTGGTCGGTTCTCGGTTCAAGGCATTGGTTTCTATGTAAAAGAGGTAACTAATGCTTGTAAGTGTGGTACAGCCACAACCTTACCAGAGAAGAAAACCACAAGATTCAAACATTTATTATTTTCTCAAATCCCACCCACTCTTTCGTTATTTCTCTCCTCCATCTCTCTTACTTTTTCTCTTTCATCACTTGTGCATGTATGGATGCTTTCCTTGAGATATTAATGTTTCTCCCACTTTCAAATTTTCATTTGGTTTCTAACTTTAATCCCAAATTTTATTTATGGTTATAATAATATATATCAACTATCTATTATTTAGAACTTTGCACACATCTCTGTGTAAATAAACAGTTAAAATAATAAAATTCTTTACAACTTTATAGACACATAAAATTACATTTTTTTTTTTGATAGATAATATATCTTTTTACTAATTAAAGATTATATTTTTTTTATTTAATAAAGTAAAAAACATTTGTAGTTTAATATGGTAATACTAAAGATGAAAATGAAATCTTTTAAGTTTTATTTATTGATTATATATAATCCTAACTTATTATAAATATTTTTACTTTTAAAATTATATAAATTATTTATTTATAATATCATGTTACTATCACAATCCGGCAACTCAACTACTGATATGATCATTGAACTATGAATTGATAGCTTTTTTAATTTTATGATTAGTACTGTGGTAAAAAAATTATAAGTGTTTTCAAAACATTAGATTACTGATAAAATTAAAAATTTTGACTCTTCTTATATACATAAAATATATAAAAATAAAATTTAACTTAAACAAATATTACTAAAACATTCCAAGTCTATTAAAATAAATAAAATAAAAAACGAATAAGATATGTTAGATAATTTTTTTTTTTTTTAAATTTGGATATAACTATAAATGTGATTTTTGTTATTTAACACCAAACCCAGTACAAGAGTCTTATAATTATTAGCTTAGAATCACTCATACATAAAAGATGATAGCGCAATGACTTTTATCTTATGTGAAAGGAGTGTGGAAATAGTGTTGCCCTCTTATCTATTTGTTGTGCTTGTCCCTTTATAATTGATTTATTTTTCATATTTTTAAATTGAATAATTTTAATGGTAGTACTTTTTTTGTTTCTAGTTTGAAAATAGAACTTGTAACAATAAATTTAAGTCCCCTTAATCCTATTAGTACATACATACATGCATACATATGTATATAGTGAATTGTTTTTGTTCATTGATATTCTTTTGTTTTTGTTTATGTGAAGGCAATTATGTCTAATTCTATAGTGGAAGTGCTATGTTTTACTCGAATGGAATAATTTTGAGGACAGAAATAGATTTGAGATATATTGGAAAAAATATAGAGATTGAGCCTATAGATGTGCTTATTGATACAACTTTTTGGAGTTGTTGAACATGATATATGGCATCATTGGTGTTGATAGACACAACCAATTATTACTCATCAAAACTAAAGGGATCCCATTTTTGCACGTTATAGAACTTTAAAGTAAAACTTGATAGTCCAAAGTACCTAGATGCTAGGCATCTGAAGCATTATTGTAAAATTAAGTATTTAAGGATCTATCACATATAAAAGCACTACCACTAATTGAAGACTACAATACACTACCGTGCTGCATATACAAAGAAAAATACAAGAAATAACCAATTCACATCATGTTTTCAACAGCAGATCTAGAAGTGAGAGATCAGGTTTTTTATTGAGAATTAAAGTATTTGAGGATTCTAATAAGTTATTGAACCTCTAGAGCCACTAGACACTTCTTTGTCACACATGCAAGAGCAGCAATGTATTATTACCTTTTTTTTTTATAGGTAAAGGAAAATTCATTAAAAGCCAAAGAGGCTAAAGAAAGAGTATACATGGAGTATACCAAGATACAAAAGAGCAAAAGACAAAAGGGCAAACAAGCCTGACCTTTACTTGGTAGCTAACCAATCTACAAAATCTATCAAAGAGAAAGTGTGTTCCTCTATATACACCCTAGCCCAATTAAGCAATGTATTATTACCTAACAACTAAAATTCAAACCAAAATAAAAACCTTTTAGTCACTGTATCAAATATGAGGAGGCTGTCATAAAGTGAAAAAATCATTAGAGATGGTTGCCTAAATAGATTAAGATTGTAAACATTGCTAATGGATAGACAAGAAAAAGGAACTTGGCATAATGCAACAAAGTTTACCTCAAATATCCAGCCACAATGCGCAAGCCCATGAAAAGAGTCAAACCCAACCACACTCCTGAGAGGCCAATGATAGAAGTAGCATAAAACAGAAATGCAGAAGAAATCGCTCCCACCACCATCTGTAAATCATTTGTAAAAATGTCATAATGCTTTAATATGTATGATAATCAAAATCTTATCTAAATGTTAAGACATCTTTAGAAGGTTGCTTACCATAGAGCCAGCTGCATATAAGAAGTCTGAAACGCCATAATGGAGACCATCAAAGACATAAGCAAGAGCATTGACAGGTTGACTGGCACTAACAAACTGTACCAGATTTAGATGGAAGTTCATAAAAGAAACATGAGTGAACATATCAAGGGACAAAGATATTGATACATACCAGTAACCCAGATCTAACAATATCTAGTACTTCTGCATCTTTAGTAAATAAGGTCGCCAGAGAACCAAAAGACACACCCAGAATGACAGCTAGAGAAATGCCAGTGAATAATCCTGTCTGGAGGAAAATGAAGTGACAATCTAAAAACCAAAATAAATCAACACAACAAAAGGCCCAGATATTTAAATGACAAATGACAACAAAAAATCAAATTCCAAACGAAATTTAACTCAGATATTATGGAGAGATGTGCAAGAATAAGTCACCTTTAAAGCAGAATAAGTCATTTCTTTAACTGCGCTATAGTCCTTTTTGGCAAAAGAACTTGCAATAAGAGCCTGCAAATAATAAAAGATTTTAGGAGAACACAAACCTAATTGTGTGAACATGTCAATAGTCAATTTCCACCACAAAAAGTACAAAATTACTGTAAAGTGGCATGCAATAACATGAACAAGAAGACCTGAAGCTGACTTTAGACAAAATACATGGTGCATGAAATACATAGCAATGGAACTAAACTTGAACATAAACTAATTTAGGCAGTAAGGACTTCTGAGATTCGTACTGCATCCACAGGTGAAAGTCCCTTAATCTAAAATTGCACAGCACCTTCATCTCCTTGCCAATGAAAGAGAGACAGATAGAACTTTTACTACATGATGAGCTGTAGATTATCTCATGTTACATGGGGTATGCATGTGGTATGTGGAAAGGGAACAGGTACTGGTATACAGCTTACCCTAGAATGTGGTACAATGGTGGCAGACTTACATAGATCATTTCATTAGAAGTTAGAATTAAAGGGTTGTTCCAAACTACAAGATTGTTTCTCTTTTCATTCAATAAAAGACGAGTACCAAGCATTCTCTAAAATGCAAAATTTGCCCTAGGTGAACTATATAAGCGCACAGCATCAACTATTTCTTTTTTCTTACAGATTGCTAGATTACTAGCAGCATGTAGTAACCTTGAGATTGCCCAAACATATTAGTATCATCGTAGATTACAAGCATGTAATTGACATTAAGACATTAGATGAGAAGTAGAGGGGTTAAAGAAAAATGTATTGAAGATGACACAAAGGAAAAAATTGAAATTGGAAAATGTTTACCTGAGCAGATCCAGCAAGGGCATCTGCAAGGAGAGATACAGATAGCCACACTTGCAAGCATATCTGGTGAGCAGCCATGGCTAATGGGCCTTGACGAGCGGCCATTGATGTGCTGAAAGTTATGGTCATAACAGAAGCTAGAGTTCTCCCAAGAAGAAAACCACCTAAACCAAAGGAATTATATTGAAAAAACAAAAAGAAAAAATAAAAATAAAATAAAAAAGGAAAGGAAATTAACATTTTGCATTGCTACAAAATTTCCCAGGCTCTAGGAGAAGGTTGCTCCAAGAAATAGATATTTACACATTAAAAATCCGTGCTTATTTACCATATGATTTTAGATTCAAACATGAAACTTTAAACAAAATCTAATATCTGAAAATGATTGACTGTACATGTGTCATTTTTTTATGTGTATCTAACTTCCTGATTTTCTTATGGTATATCTTTTATAGATACCAAATTAGGGCAACTAAACAAAAGATAGAATAGGAATACTAGAGGAATTACTTTGTTATTCCACAGAGCATCATATAGATAATGAAAGATGCCCTAAATGCTAATCCAACAATTGGAAACAATCTAATCACCACAGCAAAGACAGAGAAAAGGATTTTACCAATTTATTTATATGATTTAAGAAGTGCCACAAGATTTCAGCTAGACCAGTTATTCCAGAAACAAACACTCACCAGATCTCAAATAGCCACCCAAATGCAAGTTTTTCAGGTTGGGAATCCTTAACACAGTCCTCTTATTAAGATACCAGATCATCAAAAAGGTGACAATGTATCTGAAAATTTTGAAATGACACTGTTAGTGCTAAGTACAATTTAAAGCAGAAGACAGGTGAAACAGTTGAAGGACGTACTGAGATGCAACAGTGGAAATGGCTGCACCAGCTACACCCAAGCGAAAATAATATATAAGTATAGGAAAGAAAAATATAGCTGATAAATTGCCAATTCCTGCACATCAAACTTCTACATGTCAGTGAGATTAGAGGGGTAGAAAGAACAACTAAAAGTAATGATGATAAAAAAAAAAGGGGGGGAATATTGTTTTGGAGGTATGCAAGTAGGAGGTAGTGATTGATGCTTGTATTTTAACCTAGGTGCTGAAAATAATTCTTAATCAGATGACCTTAACAGGCCTTTCTTTGTAATAAACTGAGAGGGTAAACCTCTTGCCTAGACAAAAAACAGGGGTCTTTGTATCCTTGAACCCACGAAAGATGCCTTGAATGACCATAGAAACTACAACTGCAGGAGTGCCAATTGCTCTAAGGGAAAGAAAATGTTCTGCTGGAATGCGCATAGATGATTCCTGTCAAAGATTGAGTTGTAGCCTTTTATGAAACAATCCTCTAGTTAACAGGAAACAATGTATGTGGAAATAACTAAAATGGAAAGGTGTGATTTGTAAAAACAACATATCAAGACAATATATCTATAGTGGCAGCAAGATGAAGAATTTGGAAGTTACTATGCATTATGTAATTTATTAGTAAACATAGACAAGATTATGGCGGTGATTCACTGAAATTTTATATAATATATATGAATACTACTTACTGATGATATGCCCATTGTGTTGAGAAAGAGTCCAGATCCCAAATACAATGCTGCAGCCTCAAAAACACCAATTCCAACCGCTAAAACTAATGCTGTAGAGACCGACGGCAGTAGTTTCTTTACCTCTGTTTCATCAAGGGGCATACCATGGTTAATTTCATTATGACAACCTTTATCTGTATACCAATAATCTCAAACTCAAGAAGGAAAATTTAATGCAAATGCATGCCTTTTATCTTCTTTTTTCTCCTTAAAATATGCCTACCCTCAGTATGTCATGTCCAAATTAAAGTTCAAGAAAACCCCTCTCATATCTATTTGGTTTCACCTGAAGTAGATTCCTTGCTTGCATTCCTCGAGACATCTTCAGCCACAAATGAAGTTGCAACACTGAGGAGAGGAATGTTGAATACCTTGGATATAATGTTGAAAATTGATATGGCAACACCCGCTGATGCCAACTCCAAGGGACCTATTCAGTAAAATTAAGAGAATTTTAAACCTAAAAATTCAGTGAATGGGGGTAGGACAAAAATTCAACAAAAAATTTTATTTGAAGGAAGCTAGAATTAATGCAAGGATTTGCAAAATGATAAAATAGAATGAATAAGTTAGCAATAAATGACTATTAAAACCCCAGAATCAAAGTCCTCTGTCAGAAGTACAAGGCAACCGGCCAAGGGAAACAGTATTAACATGAGTTAGATCCCAACAAAAGTCTGTACATGATGCATGTATAGTTACCTTGTGGAAACCAAACACATGGAAACCTACCTTGTAAATCATACAAGGGAATGGCTCTCCATTTTTAACAACTTCAGATATGTTAAACTATCCATTGCCCCTAATAATATAACCCTACCAAACTTCTTGAGCCAGTTGTCGTCCTGAATAAATGCCACCTAGCTTTCAATGTGACTACAACAGAAACTGCCACTAAGGACTTAAAGAGGATTTTTTTTCCCCTTTTAAAGTCAAGACCCTATTTACAATACCTAAAAAAATCTGGAAGTTAGTTGAATATAGAAGTCAGACCAATCATATGAAAATCAATTATGACCACATTCAGTTCGAACGACCTATATGCTTTGACGATCACAAGAAACAAGCAAAGACATGAAAATAGGAACTCTGGAAGAAGAAACTTATAAAAGAGCACTCGGACCTCTCAAGTATAAAATTTGTGTAAAATTTATGCCACTCAAATTTATAAAATCAGCCCTAATAAAACCCACAAGCATCAGAAAGCAATCTTACTGCTTAGCATTTGAAACAAAGGAAAGCAAGAAAATCTCACCCAATCTTCCAATATAAGCTGTTTCCATCAATTGTGCTAGAGGCTCAATTGCTTGTCCAGCAATTGCAGGTACAGAAAGCTTTATAAGCTCAATTAGAGGACGTGATTCACTAGTAGAAGTCCCACTGACTTCCCTGGAAAAATTCAGAATGTTAATAGCTAGGAAATACGAATCATAAAACAAATAATATTCAGACTTTGCATGAAATCCAGATCTTTCAGGATAGTATACCAAATCAAATTAGTTTGAAAGGATTATAAATTCCTCTGTCTTGTTTCATTGCCAAGAAAGCACATGAAATTTTGCTAAAGCAAATTCCTATATACAGTCAATGGTGTTAAGTGCAAAGTCTTACAAGATTCCCTCGCTTGAACATCTTCTTTTAGAAGCCAACCTCTCATCCTTGTTAGAACGGAAGAATCCATGATCCAGACTATGTTGATTACAGGTCAACCTCCAACTCTTACCACCATATTTGGATCTCAACCCTCTTCCGTCACAAGCTGTAAGATACCGGTAATGACGAACTTGAATGAAGGTTTCTATAGACACTTCCCTGTCATTCTTTATTGCTCTTGTTTCACATTTTTTTCCAGGAATTCCACAAATGAGTGAACCATAAGTTTGAGCCACCGTCATATTGGCCAGAATTAAGTTACCAGTCATGATTCAGATGTAAGATCCGAGACCAAACAAGAAACCCAGAGTTAGGCGTATCTCTAAAGTATCCTTTCAAAACTCCTTCTATTGCTTGATTTCATAATGCCTTCGAGGAATGCGGAGAGAACAGGTGAAGAATCTGAAAACGGACACTGAGGAAACGGGAGAAAACAAAGAAACTCGCAATGATCTTAAAATTTTAACGAATTCGAGAAAACTTAAATTCTACTCAACACTGAAGACAGCTTGTCATCGTTCGGAAGCTGAAGCGACAATGTAGAAGATGACAGACTCAAGAAGTTTCTTCCATTTTCTCAGAAACCAAACTGATGGCCCCTTTTAATGCTCGAAATTATACTTTTAAGTTTGCATCACGCTTTAAACACCAAGCAGTGGGGCTCTTGTCCTCACTCCTCATAGGTGTCATGTGGGTAAGAACCCACATTAAATATATAGGTATGGGCAGATAGGTTTGAAAATTTGTTCTCACTAAATGTCACCTTTTTATTTTTTTTTTAGGTTTTTCTGTTTGAAAAATAGTGAGAGTTTGTTTGGTGTATATATTTTATAACAGTTTTTTATTCTTCAAAATAAAAATGATATGATAATCAAAAATCATTTTTTACTTTTTATTTTTAAAACAAGTGTTTTAAAAAAATATCTTTTAATTGTTTTTATTCGATTTATAAAGACTGTTTTAAGATATAATTATAAAAACATATAAAATAATTAAAAATAAAATACTAGATATAAAAATTATTTTTAAAAATATTTTACATTTTTAAATAGGTTTTTATTCAACAAAAATTAGAGGATAATTTTCAAAAACCGTTTTCAAAAATTATTTTTAATTTAAAAAAAAAATTACCAAACAAACCCTAAACTAGCATATTGACACCTCTAAGAAAACAAATCTCTACGTGAGATCGAGATAAGAAGACCACAAAAGAATGGAACATATAAAGTAGAGATACCAATACAAAATTTAGAAAATTATACATAATATATCACTTGATTAGTGATGTCTTGTGATAAATACCCAAAAAAAAAAATACCATTAACACTATAAATGAGCTTTTTTATTTTATTTTTGGAAATTAGTGGTAGAATGTCACTTCTCCATATATAGTAAGAATATAACATAACATGAGATGTATATATTTTACTTCATATTAGATTGGTAGTATAATAAGTTATTCTATTACTGAAGTATGAGATATGCATATCTCATATACCACAAATTTATTTATTTTATTAATTATTTTTATTTTTTATATACTTATTTTGTAAAATAAATTTTTTATTATAAATTAAATTTATGATTAAAAAGGAAAAAATAACAAATATTTATAAAATAAAATAATATTAATATTTGATGTATAAAATATTTATATATATAATTTAAATATTTTAATAATGAATATTATTAAATATAGGAAAATTTTTATTTATTTTTAAATAAAAATATTAAAGTATGATCTAATTTTTTATTTTAAATATTGAAACCTGGTTGTCCTTTTTTATTTTTTTTTGGGTTTTTGGGCTTTTTTGAAAGGCTTTTTTGCCACCTTTTTGGTGGGAGCATAGAGAGACTGGGGAACACAAGAGACACGTAATGGTGACACAATTGCCTTGGCATGGTCCAAGGAGGACACTATTGCCTCGGCATGGTCTGGTGGTTAGGAAACAAAGGATATTCTTGAGTGAGAGGGTGAGCTGGGTTGGAGGGAGTGGGTGGGGGGTGGTGCGGGGTGGGTGTGGGAGTGTAGTTGGGACAGAGAGCATGGAGTGGGCTGCAAAAGACACGTAGCAAAGGACACTTGTCTTGGCATGGTGTGGTGGTTAAAGGATATTCTGAGTGAGAGGGATGGAGGGTGTGGTGGGGACAGAGAGCATGGAGTGGGCTGCAAAAGACACGTAGCAAAGGACACTTGTCTTGGCATGGTGTGGTGGTTAAAGGATATTCTGAGTGAGAGGGATGGAGGGTGTGGTGGGGACAGAGAGCATGGAGTGGTCTGCAAAAGACATGTAGCAAAAGACACTGCTGCATTGGCATGGTGTGGTGGGTTAGAGGATATTTTGAGAGGGAATTTATGTAACCATGGGCAAAATTTTGGCTTTTAGAAACTTTACTTTTTACTTTTCAAATTTAGTGGATTTTGTGGAAAATAATTGACCTTTCATACATTGTAATAGTGATGTTGAGGCCCTTCCAAAAATACCCTCATGCACTTTGACATATTTAGGATGGCAACAGGGCAGGTTTTTTCAGGTACCCGTCCTTAATGGGACGGGGTTTAAATTTAATAAACGGGTTTGGGACGGGTATGAGATTTTTTTTTTTTTTAAACCCAGGGTGGGTTCGGGGCGGGTTCGAATATTGCTCCATTCCGCCCCGCCCCATCTCATTTACATATAAAATTAATTTTAAATTTTAATTTAATTTAAAATTTAAAATTAATTCAATTTAAAATTTTATTTTACTATTTTTAATATATAAATAATAAAAATAAAATAAAATAAGTTATATAAATATATTTATTTAAATGTAATTAAAAATTTTAAAAGTAATTTTAAAAAAAAATTAAAAAAAAAAAAAAAAAAAAAACTAAACGGGGCCGGGCGGGTATGGGAACGCCCCGCCCCCGTTTAATTTTTTATACGAGACGGGGATGAGAATTGCTTTTAATAAACGGGGCGGGGTTGGGATCGGGGCGACCCATCCCAAACCCGCCCCGTTGTCATTCCTAAACATAATCAATTGCTCAGAAAAGTCATGTTCCACTTAAGCCAATGACATGACTCATTTACATGTCATCGACCATCTAAACACTCCATGTGGCAATATTTTTTAAAAAATATTTACTAAAATATAACAGTGAGATTTACCTGAAATCCTTTCTTCTGTGTTGAACCAAAACCCTAAATTTCTTCTTCTCTCTTTGAACCAAACCCCTCAAATCCCTTATTCTCTCTTGAACCAAACCCCAAATCCCTTATTCTCTCTTGAACCAAACCCCAAATCCCTTTTTCTCTCTTGAACCAAACCCTAACTCCAAAAACCCATATTTTTTCACCTTTTTTCACAACCACAATTCGCGTGGGGAGCTTGCAGTGAAAACAGAGAGAGGTGTCCCGAGCTGAGAGGAGCTTTCCCAAGTACAAATGTAATGGATTTATGAGTTAATTTAGGTTGTTATCGTTGCTTGTTGAGATTGGATCTAGCCTTCCTCCCTCATTTCTGTAACTGTCAGCTTAGTACTTGAGACGAAAGATTGAAATGTCGAAATTTTTTGGCGATCGCTTATTGGTCGACTTCGACACAATATTCGTCACCGATTATCGGTTGACAGAAATTTGGGTAAATTTTTAAAAATATCGTTGAGATTTTGGTATTAATGGGTATTTTTACCCATTTTTTGAAAATTTCCCAATATTTCCTACCAGTCCAGCCCGCACACTAGCTACAAAATCCTGGAAATTTACCGATGTTATTTGGTAATTTGAACATGATTTGCAGGCAAAGGTTGTGTTTTTCAGCCTGGCTCAAAAATCGTGGATTTAGGGTTTGTGAAATTTAAATCCAATGGCACAAAAGCAAATATACCCCTAGAACAGATCCAGAAAACACAGGGAGCAAAAAAAATAAAAACATTTTTTTTTTGTTTTCCTTGGGAGTTTTGCATGGATTTTCTCGGAAATCAAACGAGGATGAATTTTCCCGAAAATCAAATGGGGAATGGATTTTCTAGGGAAGCAAACGGGGGTTGAAAAGAAATAATAATAAAATGATTAGATTAGTACCTGCGAGGATTGAGAGTGGCAGAGGAAAATAGGGCATTTTTCCGGATGCTCGCCTGGAAAGCAAATTCAGAAAAAGGCTTCTTGATGCCCGAGTGAGAGAAGTGGTGGCCGTTTTGTTTTTTAGATTTAGTAGAGATAAATAAAAAGGAAACAAATCATAAGAACA
Source organism: Vitis riparia (assembly GCF_004353265.1). Classification (NCBI taxonomy): domain Eukaryota; kingdom Viridiplantae; phylum Streptophyta; class Magnoliopsida; order Vitales; family Vitaceae; genus Vitis; species Vitis riparia. The sequence goes on along the minus strand of NC_048434.1, from coordinate 21,584,349 downwards.
ATATTATAAATCAAAATTATTAATTATTAATTATCCATCTTTATTTTGGTTAAATCAAAATTTCAGTTTTTATCAGTGATATCTTATAAATTAAAATTAATTTGATAAGATAAATTATTAATAATATTAATTATTTAAATAAATTAATGTTAATATAAAATTTTGTTACCACATATTTTTAATACAAATGTAGAAATTAAATCTCAAATAAAATATTTTATATAAATTAATTTGTTCATTGGTCTAAATTGAGAATTAACCTTTTAAGTTGTTCCCATTTCAGGGACTTTGTTTTTCAAACATTGTTTTAAACATTTAAAACAATATGACTTTTATTTATCAATATAAAAAAACATTGTATTTTAATTTACAAAAAAATCAAAATTTACATGAATTGTTATCTATATATATATATATATATATATAATATAACATTTTCAATGCTATACAAAATTTCCTAGTATTTTATAATTTTAATAATAAATTTAAGAAATTATATCCAAGACACTAAATAATGAATAAAAAGAATCTTTGTATTGATTTGGTTTCCACATTAATACTCATTAGTTTTTACTTTTAACTATTATTTCTAAATTGTAATACTATAAACTATAGGAAAAAGTGAGATTTGATTCACTAATATGAAAATATATAGAAAAAAGAACCTCAAATATTTGAAATTAGTATTATCTACATCTATTTAAAAATAATTTAAAATGCATGCGCTTTTTAATTTGTGATTTAATTATCCCCAAAAATAGCCCTTTACTTGTCATGTCATCTTAATCCATTGACAATTAGAATCCTTCATATAGATATTTCCATTCTTTTTAGATATTTTATTATTATTATTATTATTATTACTTTATTATTTTATTATTTGGGATTTTTTTTTTCTCTAGAAACATTATAAAGTAAGAATTTGAAAAAAAAAACAGAATTTATTATAGTATTAATAAGTTAAAAATAAATTCATATTCTTGATAATAAATAAACCAATAATAAATTTGTATTTATTATATAATATTACTAATTGTTTAATATAATAATGAATAAAATTTGTTATAAGAGTTTTTCAATAATAAATTTGTTATAATATTAAAATAATTATATATTACGAAGTTTATTATTTATTATTTAATAAACAACCTTATTACTTTTTGAATTGGTAATTATGATTAAATATGATTTGTTTGACAATATTTCCTAAACTTTTAGAAAACTAAAATAAGAATCCTATAAGGTGTTTGTTTCTAGAGGAAAAAAAAATCTTAAAGAATAAAATAATAAAATAATAAAAAAAATCTATATAAAAAAAAGGAAACATTTATATGGAGGAATCTAGTTGTCAATTGATTTGAATAACATGACAAATAAAATGGCATTTTTTGGAATAATTGGATAACTTAGTGCATGTATTTCAAATTATTTTCAAATAGATGAAAATAATACTAATTTAAAATATTTGAGATTCTTTTTACCATATATTTTCTTATTAGTGAATCAAATCCCACTTTTCCCTAAACTATATTGATTTGGTTAGATGAGTACGTAAATTTGAGGCATACCATTTGTTTAATTGGCTGACCCATTGAAATGCACATTGTGTTTTTTTTTTTTTTTTTTTGGGCAGTGGGTATCATAGTGGGTGACCCTATATATAACAATTTCACCCTTATTGATAACCATATTATTGAGAGGCTGGGGGAAACCGATCTCAATGATTTTCATTTACATAATGTAACAAAATGTTTCCCATTTCTTTGTTAATATATGTTATATTTGTGTAATAATTATGATGAGTGTATATAGGAACACTATATTCATGTTCACATGTCTTTAATATTTGATTAATTTATTAATGAATTATGGTTGTTTAATGCAGTGATAATATGAACATATGGTGTTGTTGTTCTAGCCGTAGATTTCTCTCTGGAATCCATTTGCTCTCAGAAGTGAAGAAGGATGTAATAAGAGAACTTGGTTTTGGTGGGCTATTGCAATTAGGCTGTAGGGAGGTTAATTTAGATTTATGTTTTTGGTTGATAAAAAACACAAACATTGCTTATTCCCAACTTGAGTTATTTGGGGGTAAGAAGGTCTCTTTGACATGTCATGATGTTGGGATGACGATGGGCATTCCACATAGTGAAAGAAAGTTAATTGTTGACAAGGGAACTGTTAAAGCTAGTCAAATGCCGAGTTTACAAGATATAGAGTCAATGATGGTTGACATCAATGATATTGAGGAATTTAAGCTGGTCTTTTTTATTTTCACTTGTGCAACCTTATTGGCACCCACATCTCGTTTGGAAGGTAGTCACTCGTTATGGTATACACCTCGAGAGCAGTTACTTGGGAACATAAATTGGGGAGAATGTGTCTTAGAATTTTTTATTCAAGCTATACATGAACATAGGAGAAAGGAAAGTGTTTGGATTAAAGGGTGTTTGATGTTTCTACATGTAACTTTTTGTCTTATTTATAAGTATATGTTCAAGTATTAGATATTTAATAATGGTTATACACTATGTTGGCCATGATGTTATCACTAATTATGTTTTATATAATGCAACAGATATTCTACTTTTCAATATCTAATTTTCCAGCCATGTATGTGAAACTTACCATTCCTCACATTGTTGCATGGAATGATTTTTTGGTCAAGCAATGTATAAAGTTGGAGTTGGAAATGCTTGGAGGATTTAGCAAAGTTGAGGTATAATTAGCTTTTAGTTATATTAAGATAGTTGATTACCATTGTAATTAGATTATTGGGATGACAAGTTACATGTTTTGCAATGATAGTTGGTTAGCATATCGGCGGAGCAAGATGAAACAGAAAAAAATAAGGTTCCTGCAGTTGACCCAAATGAGAATGAAGACTTTGATGTAATCCTTCATACCTAATGACTATGAATAGTAACTTATATTAAGGCTTAGTTTAAATATGTCATTTAATGTTCTTTCATTATGTTTGACTTAGGTTATTTGTGCTCGCATGGAGGCAACACAACGTCAAATCACTGATGCACAAAGTCATCTTAATAGTCTTATTGCATCATACAACCGTGACATGAAAGTGTTGAGGACTCGTTTCACCTCTTCACACTATTGCATAGATGAAGGCTAATTGTCGAATTGTCATGAACATGTTAATAAAAGTGGTCCACCATTTTATACAAATAATCCACAACATTCACCTGTTCATTCTGGTGGTCAAAGAAGATCTTTTGAAGATGACCTTGGATGTACAAATGAAGGGGTATCAGAAAAACCCAACGTAGAAGAGGGTGTGTTCTTTGCAAACGAGGATCCCTTTCACCCTGGGCCACACAATATGTTGGTGTTAGTGCAATCGTGCATGGACAACAATGCGGATGTAGCACCACAAGCCTCAGAAGAAATACGACCACGAAGAGTAAAAATGAAATCACGTCGTCATAGGCAATGAGCAGCTACATGCAAGTCACCTTTTGTACAATTATGTGTATCAAAATACAAAAGGTTGACGGAGGAAGAGACACATGTTGTTGACTATGTGTTTGACGAGTTAAAAGATCCTAGGTTAGTCCCAAATCACAAGTTTAGCAAGTATTGTTCTTAAAAGACTATGATTATGGATTTGTCTAAAAAAAAAAAAAAATTACTCATGTCTTGTGTTTCATGTGATTAATAGTGAGATGCTTTGTGCATATGGTGGCCATGGCGTGACACGGGAACAATTTCAATGCTTAGTAGGGGAGAGCTTCATTGATATTCCGGTAAGGTTTATGATAAATAAGAAAAAATACCCTCATATTTCCATTTATCATTTTAACTAATGAAGAGGCATTATGTAGGTGATTTCCATGTTCTGTTGATACATGAATGCAAAAAAAGAGAATCCTTCTCGCAGACACTTTTTTCTCCATACTTTGGGGTGAGGTTTTTTCCCCGAGTACACCAAATCTTGTCCCTAATATAAGATGCATGTATAGTTTTAGTCATACATTGTTACTATAATCTCAACAACTTTTTATAGGAAATATGTGGTTCAATGAACAAGTCTACCTCAAAATCAACACTAAAGAAAAGATTAGGTAGCTATTGTGTTAATCTTGAATGTTGCAACCAGGTAATGCTTGGCTATTGTATTGATTACATAGATTGATGACAACTTTTTTGTAATTTCAAATATTTAAGCCTTCATTGTTGTTATGATGATTGTGTGTTTTGTAGTTTTATATCCCCTTATTCCAATTTAATGAATGGGTGATCATGGTAATAAATTTGGAGGCTAAAATGGTGGATATACTTTCATCATATGGTAGCATTCAGCGGATTCACTTTGTTAATGAAGCTTCCAAAGTTGTTGGATTTATGTCGCAGTTATTAAAAAATTACTTCAAACGGAATGATGTGAATATAAATAATATACATCCATAGTATGTAGACATCGTAGTCAATCCAAAATAGTAAGTTACATTTTTTTTTCATGTATTCATTTTCAATCCTAATTGGGTCCTATGTTAATAACATGTCACAAATCATACTTGTTATTGCAGATGTCATATTAGGATGTATGTTATTCTCTATATGCAACATTGGGATGGAAGTGGTCTTAATAGAACCATTAATTCTGTAAGTTGTTAAATATGATGTTATGTTTTTATTTTCAAATATACATGTTAAATGTTACCGGGATGTAGGGTCTATCATAAGGTTAATGTGTAGGAACGCATGAGCCTTGAAAGATTGAAATTTGCAATTCATATGGTTCTTGATAGCGAAAATGAAATTGGTGAAATGGTTACAACTAATATTTGGTCAACCAACGATGCATAATAGTATTGGGTAACCTTCACAATTAATTTCTTTTGTTTTATTTCATTCAATTCTTTAACTATACATTCTAATTTAAACTCTAACTTGGTCATTGGTAGTGAATAATAGATTTTGAGGCTATGTCATGTCTTATTTATGGTACAATAGAAGGGATAAGTTATCAATACTGCTTCCAGTGCATGCATGATTCATTTGACTACCAGGTTAGCTGCTATCTCCTCCCTATATATATTTATAACTATAGTAAATGACATTTTTATTTTTTAAGGTTGTATTATTGACAATTTCTTTATTCTTCCATAAATTAGTGTTTATTAGGAGTATAGTTGTATCGTACTCATTCTTTATAATTGAAACTTCCATACAAGACTTATATGAAAAGCTCAATTGACAATATTTAAAACCCTTTCAATCTTCTGTATTGGCAGACCAATGGATAATACATATAGGCACCCTACAAGTCAGTTATCTTTGTCATCTCAGCTTCATTTGTAAATAGATGCAACATTTATAGCGGGTCCAATTGCGATTGAGGCTCTTCAACAAGTGGTTCAGACTCAAACATCTTGAGAGATTAACAAAAACACCTCTCTATAATCATCAAGAGCCAACCAATCAACACAATCTAATATGTACAGTCATGTTAAAAGACAGAGAGGGCATATGAAAGAATTTGTGAGTGTTTGTTATGATTATTCTTCATTGAAAAAAAATCTAAAATGTTAAGGTACAATTTTGAACATCCCTTCTATTGAAAGAACAGAATATCTTCAACACCATTATTTTTGTTTCTCCATATGAGACTATTGATAGCTTATGAATCTTGTGCATTTTGAAACTGGCCTTGATGCGACATTCAAGATCATGGTGTATTACTATAAGTCATTCCCTATATAAATAGTCAAAAATTAATCTCTTGATGGAATATATGTTTAATTTATTTATTTGTTGCATGCTAACAAAACCTATCTGCTATTTTGAATATCAACTAACTGATCGCCCAAAAGCTTTGTCATTATGTAGCCATTTTTTTTCCTTGGTATCCAAATGGATCAATATGACACTAGTTCTAAATGGTTTGACTTTTACTTAGCTAATTAAGTTTAGTATTTTCTGTTGAGTCAATTAGTTTTCACCTGGACATGGTTTATCGAGGGTATGTTTTGCCATCCATTCTATGAATAAGTACAAAAAATAGTTGATTGGTTGTAGCATATCAATGAATTTGCCCGGACTGGAAGAGATAGGCCAATTGTATATGAAATGACTTATCTTATTTGTGCCCTCTCTACATATTTTTCAGGAAATAACTATGACTCATTAATCTTTAAATAGTAATTATTGTTGTTTGGAATGCCTTTTAGGCATCGTTTATAAACAAGTATTATGGGAAAGCTCTTGAAGTTCTGTGATTGGGCTCATCAACCACCAATATTTCTACTACAAGAGATGCCAATTGGTTTGCATTGGGGACTATAGCTAGCTACTGATTCCAGGATATGTTTCATGATGAAAGTTCAAAATGGAACCCTAAATATGTGCTGAATCTGGTGGTTCTTTCTCGGTCTCGAGGGATTACAAGGAAAAGATGTCAACTAGTAGTTCCAAAATTTGTAGAAAACAGAACTAGGTGCTTTTGTTACCATCGGATGAAATTGTAGGAAATGTTGTTAAGCCTCTCGTCATGGGAATGATATTTCTTGAGCATTTCTGGAAAGACTGAAATTTCTCGGTTTCTCAAGTTTGTCTTAGCTTTCCAATTTATGTACTTTGTTAGAAGTTCTAATTTGTTCCTTCAACATTATTTCTTGTATTCCCAAAAGGTTCAATTCTGCCAATGCCATGAAATACAAATAGTTATTGATCATTTATGGAGGTTTAAATGATTATGGATGATATAAGCATTTACAAAACAAAATTGCATACTTGTGCAGCGTTTGGCATGATGGAAAATATCATAGTGGTAATAAATCTTTGTTTAGCAAGGTGATTAGCTTCTATGTGTAGCTATTAGAGTAATAAAGCCATAGAATTTTATATTTAGGAATGATTTTTTTAAATAATTATTTTTAATGATATGGGTAATTTTTTTTTTTTCAAATTGAATTAAATAAACTTCTACTATTGTTTTTGTGGAAAAAATTTAGAGTCCATGTGCATTTTTGTAAATTCTGAATATCAAGCGTAAATCCGAATAAATCACATAAGAAAATCTGATGCATGTGACACTTATTGAATTTGCTTTCAACTTTCAAATGTTACTTTTAGTGTTTGAGAAGTTGTCCACCTGCTTTTAACGTTTGAGAAACTCTACCACACATGGCTTTAGATTGACATATATAGTTCCAAATGATAGATTAAATTTATTTTCAAAAGGGAATTAAGTGTATGTTTGAGAGTGATTCTAGAAAGCTTTTTAGCCTTTTTAATAATTTAATGATAAAAATTTTTAAGTATTTAAAATGATATAAAATATGTTTTAATGTAAGTATTTTTTTTTAATTTTAAAATAAATCTCTTAAATATATTAAATGGTGGTTGCAAAATTCTTCAGTGTTAGATTCCTTCTCTGATTCTCTTCCTTGCACACTTGATTGATTTGGCAAAGGCTTTGAAGCTCTCCAAAACTTGGATTCTTCATGTAATTTAGCTTCAATCTTGCTTTACCATGGATTATACCAAGTTCTCCCTCATTCTTGGCTTGTTTTAATGATAAAAAAGCTATCAAAAACATCAAAACTTGCAAAAAACTGATTAGTAACACTTGCAAGGGTCCTTAATGTGCCAATTGAGTTAAAAGGTAATAAATACTACTCAAAAGTGTTTAAAAGAGTTTATAAGAAGCTATAAAAGAGCACTTTTGAGTAGTAATCAATCGTTTATTTCATACGAACGTCAAGGGCCAACCTTTCAAGCTATCAACATGCCTCCATTTGCCTTACTGCCCAACCCACACCTCAACTCTAGTCATCCTAAAGGCATGCCTTTGACAGAGAATCATGCTTTTCTTTTTCCTATTGCAAGTAAGTTAACAAAAAGAAGTTTTTCACCCACATTCATGCGTCTTCCATCAAAGTTGTGCTCTTAGGTTGACTACTACACATAGCCCACCAATATAATGGTTTTAGCAATAGACATGCCCCTAAAATCAAGGGTGTGCTCCTAGTTTGCATACTGCATATAGAATTTCCCAATAATATTATCATACCCATGGGCATACCTATGCAACGAATGGTGCACCCCTGCTTTGCCTTTTGCATGTAGCATAGTTATATAATGTCATTAACACATAGGCATGCCTTTCAAATGGAAGGTGTACCCCTAGATTGCCTTCTGCACATAACATACTAAACTAATGTTCGAATGCCTTCCCATGGTGTTAATGGATCAACCTTCCTTTTACAGACTCCTCACATAACACGAAATCAATTTTAAAGAATAAAAACGATAGGGTTGCCTATGATCTAACAGGCACACCCTTATTTTGGCTACTACCCATTTCACACAAAACTAAATAATATGCTTAAGGGTCATTAGCCAAAAAACGGCAGCCCTTACATATAAAGGTTGGCCACGATTATGCCCACTAGTTAACAATTTTTTTTTTTTTTTTTTTTGCCAAGGACGTCATGTGAATCTATGTCACTTCAATGCCATCTTTGAACAATCATGACCAAGGTACAAGTTTTGCTATTACAATTACATTATCATGTAACATATCCCATAATATTGAAGAACAACATACAATCACAATATATGTACACCAAACACTTCAAATCCAAAAAATTACTCATTGCTTATAATAAAGGAAACAACAACGAAGATTACCAAACTATTTCATACTAATATAAAGTCGATCTTACATTATGAAGTTTAATAAAAAAACTTACAGAATGGGTTGTTACATGTCGCACGATTATGCCCAGGCTAATTACAATGAGAGTAATGAACCGTTTTTTTTTTTTTTTTTTTTAACATGAATTGAGATTCGATTCAATGTTTTCTAGGTCTTCCAGAAGGTCGCTTTGTGGTTGGAGGATTAAGAAAGGGATAAGTGTGACCCAATGCATCACGAGTGGTTCCATTTTCATCAATCATTGGCATGTCATGTGTTACCAAAGTACGTATGCTTCCAGAGTATATCTTCTCTTGCAAATTGTACTTATACCATTCATCAACATAATCAGATACATCAAACCCCATTCGCCGTATAGTTGCACAAGCGTGATCACATGGGATTCCACACATTTGCCATGCTTTACATGTGCAAGTTTCGCTCCATTAAGTCCACTTCCAGGAATGTTTTTCCATTGGATACTTTCATCGAACTACCCAAGTGTAAATAAGTGATATAATTTTCACATTTTCCAATGTTCAATGCAATCTTTTCTTCTATTTGAGGACCAATACACTCATTCCATTTTACAAACCCATTTTTGTGCTCGACTAAAAGATATCTTAACTTATCCATATGCTAGATGAAGAAAACACAAATGTTATGGTGTCATTCATGTCTTAACCAAGAATTGAAAGACTCAGCCAAATTACTTGTCATCTTATCCCAACGCATCTTCTTAAATTTAGAGATTGCCCAATGTTGAAGGTTATTTTCTTCAACCCATTTCGCCAAATCATGATTAAATGTCCTTAAAGTATCCATTGCAACCTCATAATCACAATCTAATCTAGCATAGGCGATAGAATCAAGCATTTGCAAAGCATTTTCCTTCCATTTCCTCTCTTTAGTGTTCAGCTTTGTTAGAAAGCTATTGAAGTTTTCTTTAATGTGACGATAGCAATGTGCATGGTTTTCATTACCAAATACCTCTGAAACACTATGGATAATCCCTTGGTGCCTATCAGATATTATTATAACATCTCTTTCACCTATGACTATCTTAATTTCTTTAAGAACCAAAGCCAATCCTCATAATTCTTAGAGCTAAATAAGGCATAAGCAAGTGGAAACATGCCATCGTCAACATCATACGAAGAAGTTGAAAATAAAGCACCCTTGTATGGCCCACTCATGTGGGATGAATCTATTGATATAATAGGCCAACATCTCATTTGAAACCCATGTATTGGCACTGAAAAGGCAACAAACAATTGCATAAAATGAGCATCATCTGAACATCTATATTTAGCAATCGTCCTTGGATTTGTTTCAATAAACCTTGTACATAACCAAGGTAACAACTTATATGAACATTGCGACACACCGTGAATTCTTTCTTTAGCCTTCTCTTTCAAGTTCCATGCTTGACAATAATTCAATTGCATTCCATATTGTCGACGAAAGTCTTTACATATTTGATGGGGCAAGTAATCTGGATTTGAATGAATAACATCATCAATCATAGTTGTGGCTCGATTACAACGAACTGCTGGTTCGGAAATTGACACATCTTCTAAAGAGTGGTTATGTTCATTTCTAAATGTATGCACTTGAACTATTTTTGTTCTCCCAACAACACAAACAGTTACTTTCCAAGGGCATCCTTCAACAACACATATTACAGTCATATGCTTAAGACAATTCTTCTTAAACTTATATCTAAAACGGCCTCCTACTGACATGGGATATATTGCATCCCGAAAGTCATTTGCAGTTGAGAAGGTATGCCCACTACCCAATATTGCACTCTCAAAATGACTTGACTCTAGTGGACCAACATGTGATTCAGCACATCTTTGATGAAATCCTCGTGATTGCATTCTAATATCAATATCTCTTGTTGAATATGGGACCGGTGAGTTAGACCCTACGATTGTTTCGTTCAAGCTGCATTATAACATCTAATGAATAAACATAAATATTAAAAAAATAAATAAATACAAGAAATCATTTAAGATTAGATATTTCTTTTATATAACTTACTCTTGTCCTCCATTCTCAATCATTTCATCGTCTTCAACTGTTGATGCTAAACATATATATACATGTGCAAATTAGTCACTAAATTGAAACATGTTTGTCAAGTCTTCATCATTTTTCAATGGTTGAAGTGCATATAAATCAAACAGGAGAGTATATGAAAATGTTGGTCCCACTATATTGATGTTCATTTTCCCACAAATCCTTGAAACAAAATCATTATATGTCATTGATCGTTCTAAACTTAGACCATCTCGTCTCCCACCCATATATTCCACATTGCCATGTTCATCCTTTACTAGTTCTCCTCCAATGTGCATATAACAATAAATTGTATTACTTGGATCCATTTAAATGCTACTCGATCATGTGCAGCCCTTGTTTAGAAGCATGAACCTTTAGTCAAGCTGAAACAATGAACTAATTTATTAATAATACTGCCTAAACCAACTTACTTATAACAAAACTGATTATCACGCCTATGACCATCATATATTAATACATCGTTTATCTTTGAAACCTTAGAAGCGAGCTTCATTTACATTTCATGGTCTATAATTAATGGTGTAAATATAGACATGCATAGTGTATACTTAACATTAAGCAATGCAATTATTCTATTTTACTTAGTAGTAATTTGCTATGTTATATAAGTTAGGGAGTGAACCTTTCAATTCATGGGCTAATCATTGTTTTGGTAACTCTTCAAGCCAAATTGTGCTAATGTCACTCTCTTCGGATCACCCCTCAAACAATGGGTCAACCTTTATTTTGCCCACTGCCCAGATTAAACCACAACAATGTTTACAACCAAGGGCCGACCTCCAAACAATTGGGCCAACCTTTATTTTGCCCACTGCCTAGATTAAACCACAACAATGTTTACAACAAAGGGCCGACCTCTAAACAAATGGGTCAACCTTTATTTTGCCCATTGTCCAGATTAAACCATAACAATGTTTACAACCAAAGGCCGACCTCCAAACAAATGGGTTAGCCTTTATTTTGTCCACTTCCCAAATTAAACCACAACAATGTTTACAACCAAGGGCCGACCTCCAAACAAATGGGTCAGCCTTTATTTTGCCCACTGCCCAGATTAAACTACAACAATGTTTACAACCAAGGGCTAACCTCAAAACAATTGGGTCAGCCTTTATTTTGCCCATTGCCTAGATTAAACCAAAACAATGTTTACAACTAAGGGCCTACCTCCAAACAAATGGGTCAACCTTTAATTCACTTACTGCAACCTCTTACGAAAACAATAATTTCATCCAAATGTCATTAACTGAATTACGGTCAGCCCTTTCATCCAAGGGTAGACCCTTACTATGACCACTACACACATAAACAAAACAAATTTCATATTTGTGGTTGTCACCATCAATTTTGAACCTAAGGCTCCACTACTATTTCCCCTAATTCCCACATAAATTCATGCCCGTTTTACTAAATTTGTTTTATTTTCTTCTTCAATTCAACTTTCATTCATTACAAATTCAAAACTTTTATTAAGAAATTTATTCAAACTTTAATCCCAATCATTTTAAAAATTTATATTCATCTACTCATGACTAAACATGAATTTTTTTCCCATGTATTAGATTCACCAATTAACAACTATAAAAAATCACTCAAATTACTCATTTTGGAATCCCATATAAACAACATTAAACAACAAAACATCACGAATCCTATATAAACAACATTAAACAACAAATTGTTTAAACATTCCTAAAAATTGTATTCTCTTCACATGCAATAGTCATATTTTTCTTCTCTTTTCCATATTCTTCCCAACAACCACATACAACACAAACACAACAATTCAGAAAATAAAACAAAATCAATATAGCTTACCACCATCTCATTTTCCCATCATTTATCAAATTTTAAGCCATATTTTATTTCAAATAAACCCTAAATAAATTAAAATATAAATTTAGATACAATATTAATGGACATTGAACATGTAGAAATATGCAATGTAATCAAGTTTAAATCACAAAATTACACAAATCACATAACTATGACATTATTCAAATCTCAAAGAATCAAAATGACAAATCAAAATATAAAGTTATTACAAAATTTAATAACATATATATATATATATATATATATATATATATATATATCACCTAGAAAAACCCTTGCTTTAAAAGTTAAATGCAACTACAATATTTTTATTCTTCGTTCTCTCGTTCTCTCAATTGCTTTCTTTTTCCTTCTTCGATGTAAAAGCAAAATATGAAGTACAACAAGGAGAAAAATGACTGTTGGTCTTGAAATAAGAAGAAGGAAATGGGTTTTTTTTGTCTACCTGGCCTTTGTTAGGGGGTTCACACTTAGACTTTTGTTTTCAGATTGATGTTTGGTAGGAAAACGAAGATGTCGTTTTTCTTATGGTGATGGAGGAGAAACAAAATAATATATCAAGTTTGGAGGTTCGTTTGGGGTTGATGGGTTATCGCGATTTGAGAACCTACCAGATTTTTTATGGATCCTTTCGCTTTGTGATGGGTTGTGCCTGTGAACGAACAAGAAAGAACATGAGTTTTTGGTGTTAGGGTTTGGTTGAAGAAAAAATAAGACATTTGGGGGTAAATATTTAAAACAAAATCAATCCATGTGGAGTGTCTAGTTGGCCGGTGACATGTAAATGAGCCATGTCATTGGCTTAAGTGGACAACTGATTTGAACCTTGCTTATGTGGCTTTTCCAAGCAACTTATCCAACTAGGAGAGATATCAAACTATAGGAAGGTATTTTTGGAAGGGCCTCAACATCACTATTAGGGGGTGTTTGGTACACGGGAATGGGGAGTGGGAATAGACATCTAATTCATTTTCTCCTTTATTCTTATGTTTGGATAAATGTTAAGAAAGAAAAAATGGAATAAAAAATTATTCAAGCAGAAATCAAATCCAGCTTATAAGTTGGATTTGGATTTGTCAAAAGTAGGTGGTATTCTGATTCATTAAACCCATCTGATAATATAAAATAACTTAAATTTACTATTTTACCCTCTTATCTCATTCTTTAAGCCCGATGCTTATCTTCTTTGTCAAGCTAGAGATTCATTCATCATCCACTTCTTATCTTCTTTACAAAGCTAGAGACCCATTCATCATCCACTTCTCTGCAACAAGTGATTCTTCCAAACTAAATCAATCAAACTTTCCACGACATTTAGAAAAAAAAATTTTCAATTTCTAATTTATAGGGTTTTGGATATTCATTTTGATTGTTAGATCCAAGATTCGTCATTGTTCGCTGCAACTAGGTTCTAAAAACTCCCTTCTACGTCTCCGATCAGGTTTACCTTCTTATCTCTTTCTTTTTCTATTTCTTTATCCGTCTTTTTTTTTTTTTTTTTTAGTAATTTGTGTTTGGAATCTTGTATTTGATGTTTCTTTATCTTGTATTAATGGAAACCGGAGAGAAAAATTGAAATGGTTGGAAAAAGATTTTTTGATTTCACGTGTTTGTGATATTGAAAATTTTTGTTTCAAACATGAATGGAGACTATTGAGGAAAATTGAAATTGTTAAAAAAAAAAGAAAAAAAAATACAAACAGAAACAAACTTTTGGATTTCACGTGTTTGTGATATTGGAATTTTTTGTTTCACCCTCTCTTTAACCCTTTCTTTTTCCCTTTTGTTTATTATTATCGACGTCCTCCTTTCCTAGTTAAAGCTATGGATTCTGGCAATAGTAGTAGCATGCAATCTTCGAGTGGTGGGGATGAAGAGTATGATTCAAGGCTCGAGTCGATCCCAACTTTCTTGAATCCTTGTGGCCACTTTGGTTTAGTCTCATCAAACCCACAACCACCACATTTTCCTCACCACCAAAACCACCCACCCACTTTGTTTGATCCTCGATCAAATTATGTGGATGCTTTCTCTCAATCATCAGCAAACCCAAATGCAAATTCCTTGTTAAATCTTGACACGGTTTGGTCTAGAAGCCTAAGATCTGAGCCAAATTGTACTGACTTTAGATACCTCACGGGCTTGTCTTCTTCCTCAATATCATCATTAGGCCAATCTATGTTAGTGGTTCAAGGACCTAGTCAGGGCCAATTCCCAAGTTCATCTTCCACGAGGATGATGTCAGTCCATGAAAATGGTGGACGTGCTTCGTCTGCTTCACTACCCTTTGATCAAATCAGCGTGGTCCGAAACTCCAAGAAGCGAACCAGGGCGTCAAGAAGAAATCTATTTTTAGGGGGAAAAAATTTTAAAAACAAAAAAGGTCTTTGAACCCTATTGTGGAACCTGCAAGAGGGCTCATGGGTGCATTCTCTTCAACCATTTTTCCGGGGGAAAATAAAAATAAAAATAAAATAAAATAAAAAAGACACCTTGCTAACATAATATACTCATAGATGTTCAGACCCAACCTCCTTAATGCACACTGCACCTACTACACTAACTGATATTGCGAAAAATAGCAGCAACTGGTTCCCAAGTTGAGGGAAGGAAAACATAACACTGAATCTAGTAGCAATGGCAAAATTATCTGAACCAACAACATTAAAGATCATGTAACAGAGCTACACTGGTGAAGCAGAGTCACATTAAGATACATCATAAAATAAATCAAGAGATGCCAATCTCACAAGCCTATTAAAGATCATGTAATAGAACTACACTGATACAACAGTCATATTAAGATACAACATAAAATAATTAGGAAATGTTAATCTCATAACCTTTATAAATTAAAGGGTTGCCATCATGCTTCATAACCATTTAAGACATGTTAATCTTTATAGAAAAAAAATGACAATGTTAACCCAATAACTGCAAACACTTACAACAATCTGCTACAGAATGCACCTAAGCCCACCAGTATGAATGACATATTTGCTTACATTGAAACAATAGCCAGAATAAACGGACCAAAATGTGGGATTAATGATTCAAGTAACAATAAATTTAAAAGTAATGCCTACCATGATTGTGAGGACTACCATGATTCTGACCATGTACAAAAATGTCAACATAACATATGGTTATGTTAAACAGATTAATTTAATTTTTTCTAGATTTCCCATGCAAGAGTATTATAATGATAAATTTTACCTATTTGTATGTGCCCTACTTGCACTAGAAGGATATTGCTATAGCATCACATCCTTACCTTGAACCTAGTGCCTTTTTATATTTAAATTATTTTTTTGATTTTGTTAAGCTACTAACTTTATTAAAAGGTATGAAAATTAGTATTAGTTTGGTACAAATGAATTTGCATATGTTAATTTTTCTTTGCTTATAGAAAATTAATAATGAGGTCAAACATAGAATATTTAAACTTTTTTTGTTCTTATTAAAAACACAGAATGTTTTTTTTTTCTTTCCTCCTTTATGATTGGGACTCTTGCACAACCATGGACCTCATTGAGATGGAAAGAAGAGAACAACTTATCCTGATTCTATATATTATAGTGAACATACTTAATATGCTTACTGCACTTTGTACGACTACAAGGAAACGTTATCAGAGACGAACATTGATGGAAAGACATGCACATAGAGAATTTTTGCGAGTTGAAAATCTTAATCGATTGATTTATGGGAGTGATATAGCATGTGTGGAGCAACTTAGGATGGATAGACATACTTTCACCATGTTATGTTCTATGCTTCGTACTATTAGTAAACTAAAGGATTCAAAATATGTTGATGTAGAAGAAATGGTTGCATTATTCTTGCATATTCTTGCACATCATGTAAAGAATCGAGTTATAAAATTTTGATCCTTAAGGTCTGGAGAAACTATTAATAGACATTTCAATGTAGTATTGAATGCAGTCATTCGCCTACAAGGAGTATTACTAAAAAAATGGGAACCAATCTATGAGAACTCCACATATGAGAGATGGAAATGGTTTAAGGTATATAAATTATAAATTAAGTTTATATAAGTTTAATTAATTCATATTATAGCAATACTAATGCTTTTATTTAAATAGAATTGTCTAGGAGCTTTAGATGAAACTTACATTAGAGTGAATGGACTTAAGGGAGACAAGCCTAGATATTGAACAAGGAAGAATGAAATTACAACAAATGTCTTAGGAGTTTGTTCTCAAGACATGCAGTTTATTTATGTATTACCAAGTTGGGAGGGATCGACCTCTGATTCTCGAGTGTTTCGAGATGCAGTTAGTAGGAGAAATGGATTGACAGTTCCACATGGTAAATATGTGGTTTTTAGAAACAATTGATTTCTTTTTAATATATGATATATTTTTTAAAATATGTTTTGGAATATTCATTTTAGGTTATTACTATCTTGTTGATGCTGGCTATACAAATGGAAAAGGGTTTCTTGCCCCATATAGAGGGCAAAGATATCATCTCAATGATCAGAGAGAGGGACACATGCCAAGAACCCATGAAGAGTTTTTCAACATGAAGCATTCTGCAGCAAGAAATGTTATCGAGAGATGTTTTGGTTTGCTTAAACTACGTTGGGCTATACTTAGGAGCCCTTATTTCTATCCAATAAAGACACAATGCAAAATTATTCTTGCTTGTTGTCTTCTTCATAATCTCATTAAAAGAGAGATGCCTGTGGACCCATTGGAATAAGAGTTGGATGTACAAGACCACCAAGTTGTAGGTGAACCAATAACTATAATTGAACCGTCAGATCAATGAAGCGCTTGGTGAAGAAATTTAGCAATTCAAATGTTTAATGAATGGAGGACATTATAGTATGTTGTTTATTTTAGGAGAAAAATTATGTTTGATGTTTTAGACTTATCATTTGCAAATTTTGAATGGTTTGTATGGATTATTATATGATGAACTAGTTTGAATTGAATTTGATAATGTTTTTCTATTGTTAAATTTGAGATATAGTTAGACATGTGTTTATTATAATTGTCTTCATATTATATTTCTTCTTAAAATATAGTTATATAATTTGATATTTTTGAAACATAGGATGGATTCTACATCAAGTGGTCAAATAAGGGGGCGTGGAAGAAACAAACGAGTGTGGACTCCCAGTGAGGATGAAAAATTGGTTGAGTGTCTTGTTGAGTTGTGTGTTTCAGGGAAGGTAAAATGTGATAATGGGTTTAAACCAGGAGCATTTTTACAAGTGGAGAAGATGTTAGAGGAAAAGCTTCCAAACAGTGGACTTAAAGCAAGTCCACATATTGAATCACGTGTGAAGACTTAAAAAAACAATTCAATGCCATAATGGATATGTTAACCCATGGTAGTGGGTTTTCTTGGGACAATGCAAAGAAAATGGTTTTTTGTGATCAAGATGTATTTGAAGGTTCGGTCAAGTTAAATATATTTACAATACTTCTTATCTTGTATTTTTATTCCACAACATCTTGTTAATTTCTTTGATACATTGGTATATTCTTTTGCTTTCAATATATTATGTATTTTATATGAATTACATTTTAATGCATGATATATTCTTTCTTTTTGAGTATCTACCATTGATGCTTTTAAGAAAATAATTAGGAGTTATAGTTGGAAGTGATCATAAAAATTCAAATAGACCCTATTCTATAATTCATTTCATCAAAGGAAAGAAATGATATATATTCTTAATCATTTATCTTGTCTTCAAACCAATGTGGCATGAGATTAATATTTCTTTAAGTTAGTAACTTTTATTTTAAAGATGCTAATTATTTTTTGTATATTGTACAGGGGCAGAAAGATGCTAATGGTTTGAGACTCAAACCATTTCCACATTTTGGTGATCTAAGTCTTGTTTTTGGTAAAGATCGTGCAAATGGAAAAGGAGCAATGTCAGCTGTTGATATTTTGGAAGAGTTAGATAAAGATGAAGCAAGCAATGACATTGGAGTTGATGACTTAGAAGCTGAAGTTGATGTCTCTCATACTAATACAGTTGCATCCACTCCAAGTAGAATGGAATGTTCATCACAATCTTGTAGGAAAAGAGCAAAGAATGATGACACAACTTTAATTAATGTGATGACAAGAACATGCAATGCATTAGAGAGCCTTGTTGGTAACTTTAACCAATAAACGGAAAGAGAAAATAGAGTGGTTGGTGAATTGGAGAAACTTCCTAATCTTAATAGGTTGGACATATTGAAGTTAGGTTAAATTATTATGAATGACCTAATGAAAGGCAACCTTTTGTTCAATTTAGATGAAGATCTCAAGGTCGAATGGGTGAAACAACTTCTTCAAACCCCATGAATCTCCATGTTGCATCCTTGTTAATTTATTGTCTTTAGGTTGGATTTTGTTTCATCAATTTCCCATGAACTTTTTTATTGATTTGATGGCTTAATTTTGGAGGATATACTAGTTGTAGATTTTAGTAGATATGGTACTTATATTGAGAACTAGAATGAAGTTTATGTTTTTTTTTTTTAATTTCCTTTTTTGCAAATAAGAAATAAGTATTTGGTAGCTTTGACAATTTATATGTTCTTATTTTTTTTTTCTCTTTTTTTTTTCTTTGTAAAATATAATTCTATAGCTTTTTTTGCATGAAAAATTATTTAAAATTTTGATAAAAAAAACGAATATTTAAAATTTTTTAAGGTTACAGATTTTATCGAATATGATACTTGTTGAAAATTAGAATGAAATTAGAATTCTTTTATTTCCTCTTTTGGAAATAGGAAAAACGTTTGCTAGCTTTGAGAATTTAAATATTATAATAAATATTTTTTTTTGTGGTAAAATTATAATTTTATAACTACTTAAGCATGACAAATTATTCAAATTTTTAATAAATATAATAATTGAATATTTGTACATTAGGGTTATATGATTTTTTATGGTTAATTTTTTATTTATTGAGTATATATATATATTTTTAGTCTTATTATTTAATAAGAAAAAAAACTCTCAAAATTTATTTATTTTTAAATAAAAATAAAAATAAAAATATATTTTAAATTATATGTAAGGATATTATTGTAATTTTTTTTTCATTTCCATTCCTATTATTATCAAACATTGGAATGGAAAAAAATAATCATTCCAATCTTGCATTCCTAAGTTCATCCAAATGCTAGAAATGGAATCATCAAATTCATTTCTATCCACTAAGAAATAGGAATGGAAACAAAATATTCATTTCCATTCCCCATTCCCGTGTACCAAACACCCCCTATGTATGAAAGGTCATTTATTTTCCACAAAATCTACTGAATTTGAAAAGTAAAAAGTAAAGTTTCTAAAAGGCAAAATTTTCCCCCTTGGTGTATGGTTACATAAATTCCCCTATTCTGAGAGGGTGAGTTGGGAGTGGGGGACGAAAAGCCTTCAGCAGGAAGGATATGGATTTTGAGGGGGAGGGGGGTGATGTTTTGTTTGAGGAAAAAAAGATTCTCTGGCGGGGCAAGAATCGTAGAGGAGGAGGTTGCGAGAAAAAGATATGAGCAGAGAGAGAGAGAGAATGAGAGGATTCTCATTTTGGACTCTGAGAAAAAAAGAAGAGTAGAGAAAAAAGGGGGACATTTTTAGCTGATGAGGTTTGTCTAGAGAGGGTGATCTAGGTAGAGCAGAAGAAGAAAACTAAGAAGAGGGAAAGTTTAGAGAGCAGAAGAGTGAGCGGTTTGAGAGAGTTCTTGGAGAGAAGCCAGAATTGTTTTCAAGAAGGAGGAGTTGATCGGAGAAGGAAGAAAAAAGTGCTAGAAGATAGACAAACTGTTGCTGTAGGTGGAAGCTAGAGTAGGGGATGTCGGTTTGAGATAAGAAGCAAGAAAAACTGTGGGTTGTAGAGGTTGGTGAGAGAGTTATGAAATATAAGGGGAGAGCTTATTGGAGCCTACTGATTTTCTGGGTTCTTAGAGATGTGAGTTTCAGAAAATATTTGAGGGGGAAGAGTGAAAAAAAAAAAATAGAGGGTGATGATTCTGAGCTATGGGAGAAAAACATTTTGTTGTTGATGGTTTTTTGGGAGTTGTTAGTAGGGAGATTGCTTCTTTTCTTTTGGACAGTTTTGAGGAGTTTTGGAAGTCTAAGAAAGAGAGAGTAAGGTGCAGAGGAGGTTTCTGGGCAGTGAGTTGAAGCGGTGAGAGAGAGTAGAGGGGATCATTCTTTTCTTGGGGTTGATTTCTTGGAGGGTGCAAGGGAGTTTTGAGTTAAGCAAGCAAAGTATACAGAGCTCGAGGTTCTTTCAGCTGAAGGAGGAGGGTTATCTTATGAGAATTAACAAGCATTCAAGGATTCATTACATGTTCCAGTTGGGCCTATTACTAAAGCAAGATCCAAGAAGATCAAAGAAGCACTTAATGGGCTAATTCAAGATATTTGGGTTGATTCTAATGCAGGAAATTCCAAGCTTGACCCAAAGGAAGATGAAGGTGTAATAAATTTAATCCAAGCTATTGAGGGCTAATCTGGCTTGATTGGGCGTGATTTATGGCGTGGATTAATGACTGATTGACTTTCCAGATTCATATCAGTTATTTCCTATTCTAGAGCTTCTAAATTCAGACCAAATCAACCTTTATTTAGGGTTTTAATATTTAGTACATTTTTTTAGCTATTTTCCTATTTTGGATTTGCTAATTTTAGACCAAATCAACTTTTATTTAGGGTTTTAATATTTAGTAAGTTTTTTTCATGACATATACATAGCATGCACTCATTGTAATAGGGGAATTTTTATAGAATAAAACAATCAGAAAAGGTGAGGCTTTGCTTTTCTTTTGGTTCTTCAAGAACTGTGAACTTATCAGGGATTCTTCCTTGTGGCGTTAAACTTTATACCATTCGGTTTGTGATTCCATTGTAATCATTGGGTCAAGGTCTGTTAGTTATACTTTTGCTTAGCGTTTCACTTATAAATGTTGGGTCAGGGTTCTATCAAAAATATGTATTTTAGCTTTCTTGGGCAATTATTCCAATACTGTTTGTTGGGTCTCAAATCGTGTCGATTGAGTTTCACATCATTTGGCATCAGAGCATAGGTTCCCTTTATCTTTTGTTTCCTATTATCATCCTATCTTGTTCCTTTTGT
This sequence comes from Vitis riparia, assembly GCF_004353265.1. NCBI lineage: Eukaryota > Viridiplantae > Streptophyta > Magnoliopsida > Vitales > Vitaceae > Vitis > Vitis riparia. Next base: position 21,562,642 of record NC_048434.1, on the reverse strand, counting down.
GTTCTTTATTCCTCATTCTTATTTTTTTGACGTGCACTAGGTTAAAATCGTGCACCAAGCTAAAAAAAAAAAAAAAAAAAAAAAAGACTTTAGAAAAGAAATAGAAAACAACAAAAGAAAAAAAAACTGTGTAGTTTCAATTCTTTCAAATCAAAATATTATATTCTTTTGTCCTCTTCCTTTGATTTAGTGTTTTTGTCATATTTTCTTGCCATTGGTATTAGTTTAAATACTACAAGTTGAATTTCTTGATCAAGTTTATTAGTTTAAGCAAAACTGAAAAATGGAATCTACAAGTGGATAAAGGCAAGAGAGTGTGAGACTAATATCAGGAAAAAGCCAATTTAAGAGTGAAACATGAGTGTGAGTGCAAACACATGAGAGAGTGTTGTGAGGAATTATTTCTAACATTTTTTTGTAGTTTTAAAAATATGTCTTCCAGGGGCGAAACATCAAATAAGGAAGGAGGGGAGGAGTCATCCCTTGTTTTACAGGATATGCAACAACAGTTTGAACGCATGAATGTGGTGTTTAATGATATTCAGGATCGGATGGTACCATTGTTCCAAGGGAAAAATGATCCAGAAGTGTACTTGGAGTGGGAGAAGAAGGTGGAGTTCATCTTTAAGTGCTATAACTACTCCGAGGAGAAAAATGTGACGATTTCGAGGACGAATCCTTTTGAAGAGAGGGGGAATGATGAGAATCAACAAGCATTCAAGGATCCATTGCATGTTCCAGTTGGGCCTATTACTAAAGCAAGATCCAATAAGATCAAAAAAGCACTTAATGGGCTAATTCAAGAGATTTTGGTTGATTCTAACGCAGGACATTCCAAGCTTGGCCCAAAGGAAGATGAAGGTGTAATAAATTTAATCTAAGCTATTGAGGGCTAATCTGGCTTGATTGGGCATGATTTATGGCGTGGATTAATGACTGATTGACTTTCCAGATTCATATAAGTTATTTCCTATTCTAAAGCTTCTAAATTTAGACCAAATCAACATTTATTTAGGATTTTAATATTTAGTACGTTTTTTTAGCTATTTTCCTATTTTGGATTTGCTAATTTCAGACCAAATCAACTTTTATTTAGGGTTTTAATATTTAGTAAGTTTTTTTCATGACATATAAATAGCATGCAGTCATTGTAATAGGGGATAATTTTTATAAAATAAAACAATCAGAAAAGGTGAGGCTTTGCTCTTCTTTTGGTTCTTCAAGAACTATGAACTTATCAGGGATTCTTCCTTGTGGCGTTCAAACTTTATACCTTCGGTTTGTGATTCCATTGTAATCATTGGGTCAAGGTCTGTTACTTATACTTTTGGTTCGCATTTCACTTACAAATGTTGAGTCAGGGTTCTATCAAAAATCTGTATTTTAGTTTTCTTGGGCAATTATTCCAATACTATTTGTTTGGTCTCAAATCGTGTCGATTGAGGTTCGCATATCTTGAAGCCAAAAAGGTAATGCTAATGAGAACTCTTTATCTCTGTTTTCTCCATGTTTAGATTTCCTCCTTGTTGGTTCCTTCATTTTGTTTAGATTTGGTTATTGTGCGTAATATGCTATACTCTCGATCTTTCTAATCCTTGGGATGAATATGAACTTGTTGTTACTGCTTTCTCTGCTATTCCCTAGTTTTAATGGAAGATGAATCTCACCTTGTTTTATACTTGTTGTGAAATGCTTGAGAAATCATGTCTCAGTTCATATTTAACATGGTCTCTACCACTCGTTAGCAACATGAAGTAAAGCTTCATTTGATGTCTCAGTGTTTCAATTTTTTTTTTTTTTTTTATATGCTACGTTTACGTGTTTGTATTTTGCTGAGGTTTCCCTCTGTTCCTGCTGACTATCTTTGGCGCCCACCAAGTGGTGCATTTTCACCTGGGGTAATTCTGGTTTGCTACCCGAAGACAAGATCCTCAGGGTGTTTCCATCTCTGAAATCCATAGGCTGCTGACTCGCTTGTATGGACAGTCCGAAAATACTCTGGACCCATTTCTGGTCATTCCTTTCATCAGGAGGTGCCGGGACTCAAAGCAATTTATATCTTCGTGTTCTTGCATCAAGAGCATTGATGGACTTGGTTTCTTTTCATGGAGGAATCGGCAGCTTGTTTCTTGATACAGTTGGTCATACTTTCAGTCAGAAGTACAATCAGTTCGGCTTTGGGAAAAGAAGTCCCAGACTTGGATGTTCCAGTTTACAGGTGTTCTGGCTAGGAACTCGAGAAGGAGCCCGAGTTTTTGAAAAATGGCGATACTGATTTTATCAAGATGATTCTCATTGAACCCACAGTAGTAGAGACTTTCTCCTAATATCCTCCATTTGGGTGCTTTTCCATTCGGAACAATGCGTTAAATTGTTGCCGTCGGCGACATCAAGAGCGTTGAGAGGAAGAAAACTGTTCTAGTCTGGATGGAAAAGGAAGCTTCTCTCAGTGGGCATGATGCAGACGAAGTCTAGAGGCTTGATGATAGCATGTTTCCGAATCGGGTAATGAATTTTGATGATCGTTGTCACAAGCTTATCGATGGTGGTGGCAATGAACTAGAAGCTGAAAGTGCAGGAGAAGCAGAAGATGGAGATGAAGAAGGACAAGAATATGGGTACAAGGCTGCAGAGTGGACAGAGGATGATCAGAAGGATCTCATGGATCTTGGCACTTCCGAGATAGAAAGGAGCAAGACAATAACCTTGAAACAGGGAATCAATAAGAGACTCAAAGAGGTTAAGGATCGTGCTGATATAAAGGAGAAGATTAAGGCGTTAAAAGCTGAACTTAATAATTCTAAGATGCCCTTGTGTGGTAGGTATCCAAGTGATCCAAAGCTTGTATTTCTCACGAATGATGACAGTCAAGGAGTACTGCAGATTTCGGGTCCCATACCTAAGCAATTTAGAGTTGACTTCAGTTCAAATTCTAAGTCTGCAGCATGTGGAGGATGGACTTAAGAGTAAAAAAATGAAGTTAGCAGCTCAGTGCATGAGTATCTAGTTTGGAACCAGTCTTTACACCGAATGAGAGCAACCAGATTCATCATGCTGAGAAACCAGATTCCTTGACTTCTTTTGAAATGATAGAAATTCCTCTTTCAAAGATTATCAGACAGTCTTCTCCTCCACCTGTTCTAGTAGACCTACAAGATTTGATCTCGGGAACTCTGACCCAAGTTGGTGAGACAGATTACCCAATGGAGACTTCATTAACAAATGGGTTCACTTAAGAACAGAAAATTTGATGTCATAGCACATTTCCGAAGTAGGAGATAACATCAATTCACGTCAAACCGCAAATGCATGAAGAGGCAAGGCTTGCAATTGGTAAGCCAACTGGTGTGACTCGATTGAAGTTTGGGAAATGTATGGTTGAGTTTCCCAATCATCTGCAGTAGTGACAAAGCTTGGACCTAGTTCTAGTCATGGAGAGAGAATGGGATTCATTAGGTCAAAATATGAGCCTCAAGAATTTCTGAAACCTAGCTTGCGGATTGCTACGGTTTCTTCTGGAAAGAGCTCTCTTTCTCTCCAATCACTACAAGAAAAATAAGATATAGTCGGATAGTTTTACGAGGGGTCAACAAAATCCTTAGCTAAAGAGTATGTATCCCAAGCCTATAGTTCCAGAACTAGTTGAGCCACGGGGAAATATATTTCTCGGCAAGCCTATGGTTGAGGGTTTAATTAGACCGCAACAATAAAATCCCATTTTTCCGCGAAAAAAGATGGTCGCTACCATATATGGCCTAGTGGCCACTACCATAAATAGCTTAGTGGCCGCTACCATATAAAATCACTATATAAGCCACCCCATATTTCTATCCCATTCTTCGCCACCGCCAAACCCATTTTTGTTCACCCTCATCGCGAAACCCATTTCTGCTTGCCAATGCGGGATTTCTCTATTTTTCCTCAATGATCTAAGGTCTCGCCTTGGCATCATTCATCAAGAACGGTTCTTTTCGAAGGAGCTGTGAGAAGTAACATTGCAGTGGACAATAATGGAGATAACTGGAGTTTGGAGTAGAGGCAGCTTCTTTGCTTATGGCAGGTAATGCTGAAGCGTAGAGGCTTGGTATTTTTCTTTGATTCACTTGTTATTCTTTCAACTAGCTGTCATTTTATTTTATTTTATTTTATTTTTTATGATTTCATTGTCTGATTTTCTCGCCTACCATATTGTTTTCTAGGGTTTCATTTGTTAGGGTTTTGAGTTATCAGAGGATTCAGAGGTTTTTCAGCTATTCTTCTCCATCTTTTTGTTTTATTTCTCTTCACCTTCTATGATTATGTTTGCTCTGTTTTCTTTGGGTTTTCTTTTGATGGATTTCGCATCCATCAGCACCAAGAAAGAGAAGTGGTATATAGAACTTAGATACTTGCCCTAACTTGTCTGCTAATTGTCTAAGGAAAGAGCAGTTGTGTGGATACATGATTATTTTTTAATACAATATATACATCAGACCCTAAGAACCATATATATATTCCTTTTTCTTGATTTCCAATATCAGCATTTTAGCATTTCATTCTCCTTTGCTATGATCTGCAGTTCTGTCTCTTTATCTAGCAAACTTGCCTTCAAATCTGCCAAAATATCTAACTTCTTAAGTTCCATTTCCAGTTCCTGTGGGCCTTCTTTTCTGACATTAACTCTTAAAGTTTATGATGGAGATCAGTATACCTTTTTACAATATCTACTTATAGTGGGTTTTCCTTTTGTTAATATCAATTACAGTTAAAATTATAATTCTTTGAAACACTGATGATTGGAAAGGTATTTGATGCTATGGAAATTTAGTGAATCTTCTTGCTTCTTAATTTAGTTTTGGATTAGTTACTTATAAGTGGTATGAATATTTGGTAATTTCAAACTTAGTGAGAAGACCGAATTGGATGATGTTTCTTGACGAGTATAATAACAACAACAAATAGAAACATTATTAGTACTCTATTGAAGAACTCACTGCCAACTAGAAGGTCAATTATAGCTGGAGATGGATTAAAGTGGGTGTTGATAGTACAGGACCATTCTAAGCTGGCATGATTCTAATGGGAAAACTGGCGTTTACTTGTAGAACTAAAGAATAACAACCAGTATGAGGAGTAAAAACTTGGCCTTTTAAGGTTGGTTTTGAGTTGGTCTTGCTCAAATTAATACAAGTTTATGTATTCGGTTTACAAGATGTGAAGAAAATCCATGTGGAAATGTGATCAATTGATGACACAGAGGTGGATACACGAAATTTTCCTTTGTTGCCCAAATTATATGTGAGGATTTATTTTAATTTATAAGTTAATTACCAAATGTTTTGGTAGTAGTTAACTTCATCTGAAATCAGTGAATTTGCTGACAAACTTATACGACAAAGAAAATAAAGGTCTAAAGATGAGGAGAAAAAGAAGTCTTGTTGGTTGTGTCATTTACTACTGTTGCAGAATAGATTCTAGTTGTTATATGGGACAATCTAGCTTAGTATAATGATATGTCTACAAAATATCCATGTAGTCATTAAATAGACAAATAATCAGATTTTGAACCCACTGAATACTAGTTAATGAATTGCAGCCCATTGGAATAACCAAATAGTGTACTTTTGGCAATCATCTGCCTTCATGTATGTATTACTTGTTTTCCCTTAATTTCAAGAAATGTTTTAAACCTAGTCATTATTCAATGGGAAGGGTATTTGATCCTTTGAAAATTTGTCTCTTTATCCAGCAAACTTGCCTTCATATCTGCCAAAGTACCCTCTGATTTTTTAAGTGATTAATTAAAACTTGAAGTAAGGAATGATTCAGTATTGTTGTAAAATTTATTTATGGGTTCTTTCTTGGTTCTCTTCTTTTTGTGTAATTTCCCAGTTCTACTTTGTTATACGTACATATATTGACAGCAGTACATTGGCATATAGAGAGAGCCTCCATCCTTGTAAATTGCTGTTTTGGACTAGCAGTTTATTAATTCAGAGTGATGTCCCTTTTCTTTGATGGACTAGCAGGTTGAGAATATGGCTGACAGGATGGTTAAATGGTTGAAAGGTGGTGGTTTTCTCTTCCTTGGAGAGTATTCTTTTAATCAATCAGTTGATTTTCAAAAGAAAAACAGCCCCACACGCTATCATGAACCAAGATTTTATTCAAAGGTTAGACTTTCATTTTACTACATGTAGTCCATTTTTGTGATTTCTACACTAATAAAAGAAGGGTTATTGTTTAAGGAATTTGTACAAAAAGTATCCATATTGAAGGACTAGCAGGCCATGATCTTGGTCTCATAGCTTATTTGTTTATCTCTACTATATATTTGCTTTTAGGATTTTTTTTATCTTAAATTTTGTAGTTTGGAGTTGTAATGTCATACTTTTGTCCATTATCCTTTATGATTATTCTCAAAAGGGAGTGCATGTAAGTTACTGCACGTGCTTGCGTATCTACCATTATAGAATGCTATGGTTGCCATGGGTAGGCAAATACATGGAAATTTGATAGTGACAATGCTTAAGGGCTTCCACAATCATGTAAAAATACATTAGGAGCCAAATAAATTACTTAAGATTGATGAAGCAAAACCTTTCCTTGTCTTTTCATTAATTCCTTTTTCTACTTCAAAAATGTTTGTATCCTCGTGTTTTACTTCTTCATATTTCTAAACAAATGAAATAAAAACTCATGGCATGCTAATTTTTCTAGCCTATCCTCTGCTTTTGAATTTCATCTCAATTTAGTTGACAAAGTTTGCATTTCCTTTATCATAAAATGACTATATTTGCATAATGCTTCATTGGTAAATGATATAGTATATATGAATACTCATGGAAGCAAGGTTCTGATTAATCACATGATTACATGGCTTGAAAATGAAAATCGTTTTGAGTGAGAGAACCCACTCTTCATGGTTCTAGTAGCTACCTTGATTTATAGTTAATATTCTTGAATCAAATTAATTAAAATCTAATAGAAACGTCTCTAGGATGTAAGGAAGAAAAATCCCCATAAGTTTGAATCCATATTCTTTGGACTTATTTATAACATGATTATGTGGCTTAAAAATGAGAATCATTTTGGTTAAGAGAATCTACTCTTCATGGTTCTAGTAGCTACCTTGATTTCTAATTAATATTCTTCATCACACAAATTAAAGTCTTTTTTTTTTTTTTGATAAACGTGGATGTCCGAACCAGCTTGCATGCACCTCGACTAATCTCATGGGGCCTTGAAGTTAATGATCGGATAAATCTCTAGTGGCCCTGAGAGGACTCAAATTGGTGACCATTGGAAAGTAAACCCAAGGCCAGACCAACTGAGCTACCCCTTAGGGTTACACACAAATTAAAGTCTAATGAAAACTTATCTAGGATATAAGGAAGAAAAATTCCAATGAGTTTTAGTTCTTAATTCGTTGGACTTATGGCTCATTTTCATTAATTATTAGAAATTTTTTATTATATTTTCCTTTTACCATTTAATAATTCATTGTTATTCATATATGTAGGTTAAATTTGTCAATGGAAATTCTAAGGATGCAACCTCACCAACTGTCATAGAGTCGATTGGAAACCTGGAAACACTTGAAGGTATTGCTATGAGACAAGCAAGGGAAAGATGTGTTGGTTGTTTGTATGCAAATATAGAACCCAACATTATTAATAAAATTTGTTGTCTAAGTTGGATGTCTTTCTTAGTTGTCTCAAATGGGTATATTAGCATTTACATTTGAATGTAATATTTGAATTATAAGATGCTCTCAACCTGCAATTTTCATTTGAGCACTCAAGAAACAAAAAAACCTATGGTCATAAACAAAATCTACCACCAAACAAAGTCAATGGTCAAAGGACAAATGCTTAATTACCACCTTGAAGTGCCTTTATTGCAATCAGAGCAAAACCCACAACGGAAAATTTTTTGCACTCATTGTTGTGGAATATAATATTCTACAGCAATAGACACTATATAAATGCAATTTAAAAAATAGTTGCACCCTACATGATTCTTGAGCTATAAGCAAACTATGGTCGCCGACACCGTTGAGGTTGCTACCATATCTTATTTTTGTTAGTGGAGACTTCCTGGCTGCAGCTATATAAGGCTCAAATGTTGAGCATTATATAGCTGCAGGACATATATTGGCTGCTGCCATAGGTTTTATCTGCGCCACCTGTGGCGACGCTCGGTCGCGGTCTCTTCTGCTTGCAACTACAGACTATAGTTGCAATATTTTTATCTTTAATTGCAGTCAGGGGGTCGCAGTTATATTCCACTGTTGTAGTGGATTAACTTTTCCCAGAAAGTTCATGGGTAATTTTCATAGTCCAAACTCACAGAAATTGGAAGTCATTGCAGAAAATCCATCAGCAGAAAAGGTGAACGGAAGTGAAAACTAGTCTGGCCCCTTTTCAACTGTTATGAAGATCGTTAAGGACGGAGAGAAGAAGCGGAACATAGCAGAATCCTAGTTCAGACAGAAATAGAACTGCGCAATGGTTGAAATCATGCAATGACGAAGTTCTTGTTTGAGTTTGATAAAAAAAAGGTGTAAAAAGAAAACGAAGTTTTTGTTTGATTTTTATAATTGGATGAGTAATTAATTTATGGAATTAATTTTTAGAATATTACTTAAGTTTTTGTTGGTAAATAAATATTAGTAAAATTAAAGAGTTAAAGGTTATTACAAATTTTAACTTCTTAGTTGCTGAAAAATTATTTTATGTTTTTAATATTTTCATGAAATTGAATTTTGTTAATAGTTAATTATATCATATTTTAAGTGAATTTTAGAGTAAAAAAATGATTTTTGGAAGGTGAATTTAAGAATAATGGTTTTAATTTATTAAGAAATGAATGTGCATGGTATTTTAGGATTTGTTTTAATAATATTATAATATATATAAAGTGAAAATGGTGCGGGAGTTTAAAAGGTGAATAAAGAAAAAAAAAAGTAGAGGGAGAGATGCAAGGAGTCGTCATCCGCAGAGAGCGGGAAAAAATGGGTCACCAGCTTTGGAACATTGGTGGACCTACCAAATAACGTCTGTTTCACGTAAAATTCTGAAATGATATTTTATTCAATGCGAGGAATACTCTTATGGTGTCTGATTTTAGTTTCAATGGTTAGATTTTTCAAATTTAAGGTAGGGTGGTTTAACCCTAAAACTTTGATTTAATATTTTCTTTGAAAAAAATTTATATATTGTGTTGTTGAAAGATAATAGATGTTATTTGTAATATTTGAAGTGTGATTATTGTTGGGAATAATTTTATTTCATGATTTACGGATTTTTTTCTTAGAATTTTGGTAATGTTTGAGAAGATTAAATATGAAAAAATAAAATAAAAATTGTTGTATTGAGTACTAAGAATTATTGATGTTGTTTGAGATAAGAAAAATTAAGGTATAATTGTGTTTTGTTAAGATTTGAATTATTGGAAAATTTTCCCGGAATTTTGTGGTGACTTAATTGTAGGAAATTATTGTATTGGTTATTAAAATTATTAATATTTTTAGAAATAAATAAAATAATGATATAAATCGGGTTTTTGTTAATATTTGAATTATTGAAAAATTTTCCCCAAATGTTGGAATGGCTTAGTTGTGGAAAATTATTGTATTGGGTGTTAGAATTTTAGAGATTATTGGAGACAGATAAATTATGACATAAATTGTGTTTTTGTTGATATCTGTATTGAGAATGTTTTTTTGGATGTGTGGTTATTTAATTGAAGAAAAAAAAATGGTTATATTGGTTGTTGAAAATTATTAAGCATGTCGAGAATAAATAGAATTTATGTGGTCAAGGTTTAAAACTATGTTTTGATGCTATACAAATTAATTGTGAATTTTCTTTGATGTTTGTGGTGATTAAAGTGAAGAAAAATCATTGTGTGGATTATTGAAAATTATGAAATATAATGGAAGTAAATAAAATTATGTCTTGGAAAATTACGGACACTAAAATATGATTTAATTGCATTTCATATGCATCATGATTGTGTGAAGAAAAAGAAAAATTAAAGAAATGGTTGCGTGAAATGGAAATGAGAATGAAAAGACCCCAAAGAGAACAAAAATGAAAAGAAAAGAAAAATAAGAAATGGAATGATCCTAGGGAGGGCGAATTAAGAAGGAAGTGAGATCCTTAGGGTGAAAGACCCAAAAGTTTACTCCGAGAAGACTCCGAATGGGGAGTGTATTTGGGTACAGATGCGTATCCTTCGGTGAAAGCCCGAGAACGACAGTGCATTGCGTGATTGTGTGTAAGTATTTGTATCATGGTTGCATTTGGAAGAAGGGTTTGTATTATTTATTAAGGGTATATTTGAATATATTATTAAAGACTAAAATGACTTGTTTATTTTGTAAATTTAGAATTGTTGACATGCTAGACATATGATTTAATAAGAAAAATGATAATTTTGATTGGTTTAAATTTGTATGGTTGAAGTTTCTTTTAGTGTGTATAAAGTAAATGTAATATTATATTTTGACATGATTATGTTTTATTGACTTAGAATTTCTAAACCATTTGGGTGTAAAACACTCTATTGAGCAATATGAAAATGCTCACCCCTTTATTTTTAAAAATTTTTTAGATGTAGATATAGTCTTTGAGGGACCACAGGAAGATCAAAAAGTATTCCAGAAAGCAAAAGAACCATAATAATGGTTGTTTTTAAATGTATATTACCTTTTTGACATGTATAATGAACTTTTGTAAGTTAAATTATAATTTATTAGTTTGTAAAATATTTTTGGAAATATTTTTTTTGGACTTAAAGATTATTGTAAATATTTGAGCTTTTGGCTAGGAAGATGACTAGTGAATTTATTATACTTGTGAACAAGAGATAGTGTGATGATTGGTTTTGGAAAAGTAAAACAATATGTTATAGTAAATCTTAGTTTAATAAATTTATTTAGGATGAGACGCTTTATTGAAAAAGAAAGAAAAAAATCAAGGTGTTTTAATTGATTGCCAGCGTGGATAAGATATGAGTAACCCTTAGGGTCAAACCCTTGACTTGGGGTCACGAGTCGAGTTATGGGTTGCCCAGAATTTGGCGTGTGAAAGCAAGGATGCTTGCTTGCTATTTGCACCATAGAAGGATGCATGAAGCTGTATCATGCACCATTTTGTGAGTTCCAAACCACATTCTAGTAAGTTGAGAGGAAATAATCCACATCAAATTTTGGAAGCCACGACATCTGGGGGCTTATTGATACTTGAGAGAAAATTTTCCAAATTTTCAACATATTCGATCATTTAATCCAACTGAAAGCAAGAAAATCAGAGATCATTGGTGAATGAGGATGTGGTATGGTGCCTAATTTTTAGGTGCAATAGCCTTAATTTTGAGTTATATATGACATTCGATCATCAAACGTAGGAGTAATAGATGACAGGGGTTCAGATTCTTCCATCCATTTACCAATGATGGCAGTGATGGTGAGAGGGTCTTGTGGCGTGCCGTCAAAGCCATCCAAAAAGAAATCTCCGACCTGGACTGCATCATCTACACCGATGACCATGATGCTTCTTCTAACAGCTTGATGGCTCATGTCGTTCAACGTTTTGGTGGAGTTTTCAAGGTGAGGGTTGAGAAGCAGGTTTGAGCGTGTTGGGGAAGAGATTCAAAGTACTGGGAGGATTTTTCTGAAAAGAGATCGCACACAAAGGGTGGTTCTCTCTCCATTTGAGAGAATGATGAACAGAAATTTTAAGAGACAATAATAAGAATTTCTAGAGTAGTGGATGTTCAATTTTTTTTAAAAAAATTTTTTTAATTTTTTTATATGGGACAACGATTAGAATTTTTCTGAGGACAACAATCATAATTTTTGGAGAGGAAGATGTAGCAAAGGAGCCATCATCCTAGTGCACCCCACCAGAATTGTAGAACCAACTCACCATCGACAACCTCTCTCCATCTTCATGTACGGGTTGATCACTCGACCACTGGGGACACACTCTCTATGGAAAAACCAACAGAACTAGCCGTCATCTTCACATGAAAGAAGGTTGCCATGTTGAGGGGCTACCACTTTGAAACCATTGTTGGCATCTTTCCATCACAAAGGAGCTTCGACATGCACCGCTTCATGGGAACACACTATTTTTTTTTTTAAAATTATTTTTAGGAAACTTTGGTATTTGAATCCATGAGTGCCATATATGTAGTGGAAGATTGAGGTTTTTTTTAAAAAAATATAATATAGAGTCAAGAATGTTTGGATGCTAGTGGTTTGTTTCATTGAATTAAAAATTAAAGTGAATGTGGTGGGTCATATTGTTATTGGTTTACATTGTTATAAATTTAAAATGAAACAAATGAAAACTAATATATCCATGTAGCTTTATAATATTCATAAAAATTTGTTTGTTTATTTATTCATTTTCATAAAGTTGTTTGTTGCAAATTTTGAATATCCATGTTAGTTTATACTTTTCATAAAATCATTTGTTGTTAATTTTAAATATCTATGTTAATTTATATTGCTCCTTGAACTTTTAATTTGTAGTTTTGGTCTATCAATGTTAATTTGTGTTGTCCTTAAAATTATTAATCATTATTTTGGTTGATCCATGTTAATTTTTTGTGGTCCTTTGAATTTTTAATTTGAGGGCCTATGTTAATTTTTATATACCTTTGAGCTTTTAATTGTTGATTTTAATTACCTATGTTAGTATATATCACTTCTTGAATTTTTATTTTTTGGTTTTGGTTGATCCATGTTGATTTATATTGCTCTTTGAATTATTAATTAATATTTTGGTTGATCCATGTTGTTCAATAGTTTTCTTTAAATCATAGGGTTTTAGTTATTTACCTCTTATTAGTTTGTGATTTAAATATCCTTAGATGTTAGTTTTTATTATTTTCCAATTATTCATTCTTCTTGAACCTAAATTAGTTCATGCTTTTATTATCTCTAGCATTAGTTTGGTTGTTTCCCATTAATTTAGGTTTTTAATATCCCTAGTTGTAGATATTTTTTTTTTTTTTTTGATGTTTCATGTTAATATATGTTCTTAATGATTTTAGGGTTAGTTTCCATTAATTTATTTTCTCATGTTTTGATATTCGAGTTGTCGGTTTTCAATATTTCATGTTAGTACATGTTCTTAATATTTTAAGAAGTAGTTTTCACTGATTTAATATCTCGTGTTTCAATATTTCCTAGTTATTAGTTTTCGATATTTTATTGTTAGTGTATGTTCTTAACATCTCTAGGCTTGGATGCCATTGATCTTGCTATTCCATGATTCTTAAAATTTATTATTGGTAGTTTGATGTTAGTTTTATAAACTAGATGTTAGTATATATTTTTATTTTTATTTTTTTTTTAGGTTTAGTTTCCTTGACCCTTGATGCAATTAATTCATGTTAGTTTAAAGTTGTTATTATCATTATTAACCCATATTGAATTTTTTTTTTTTTTTGTCCTTTGACCTTTTAATCTTAGGTATTGATAACCCATGTCATTTGAGTATTATTAGATCATTTTCACATGACATGAAAAGTCTTATCCCTTATAGTTTATTAATTCTTAGGTTTTAATCTTCGTGTTTTAGCTTCATATCATTAGATTATTTCCCATGCTATTAAAAGTCTTGTAATGCAAGTTTGATAATTTTAATATTTGATCTTCTTGTTTTTAGTTTCATGTCATTCAATTATTTTCCATGATATTGAAAGTTCTCATCTTTGAAAATTTAGTAGTTATGAGGTTTTAGATCCTCGTGTTATTATTCATGTATTTTGATTGTGTTATCATATTAAAAGTTGTCTTTTTTGGAAACTTGGTAGTCTTAAGATTTAGATCTTCCATTTATTATTCATGCAATTTGTTTGTGTTATTGAATTAAAAATTTATCTTGGAAGGTTTAGAAGTTCTTAGGACCTAGCCTCATTCTTATTTTAGATTAATGTTTTTTATTTATATTCATGCTATTTAGAAATATAGTTGCTCATCTTTTAAAGCTCGTTTTTCTTTTAAGGCATAGTTTCTTGTTACCACTCATGGTGTTTATTTATTTTGAAAGCATATTGGCTTGATTGGGACTCAAATCTCCTTGTTAAAATTCATGTTTGATCTTTTATATTTGAAAGCATGTTATTTGTTTGTGATTTAGTTAAAATTCATGATGTTAGTTGTTTATCTTTGAAAGATTGATTTTTAGAAATTGACATTTTGAATTAAGTCAAAATCACTTCTTTTCTTTCAAAAAATGAATTTTTCTCTATAAATGATGTGGCTCCTTGATCCTAAATGAAAGGTAGCCAATAAGAGGATTTATCTTGATAATTCTTTTGTTTTCGAACCCCTTTTAAATTAGAAATAAATAAATAAAAAAAACTCCATTTTTGTGTTCAGTGTTTTGGATGTATCAAATCGCATGGTTCCTTTTGCTTTCCTAAAATAATTCTCAAAGGAATTTAAATATTTTTTTTTTTTTAAAAATCCATTCTAGGTTTTTAAGGCCAAGATCTAACTTTGTTTTTTTTTTTTAAATATGTAACTTAGTTTTATCCAGGTTGCATTCATTTTTCTTAGTTTTCTAAAACTTTATTTTCTTAACATAGATTTGAACTTGTGCTCCCAAGCTAATGAGAATACACAGGTGAATCTAATGAAAACTAATTGGGGATTTGATGGACCCCAACATAAATGAATTTTTTCAAAATTTATTTTAGTTGCCACTTTTGCTACTTGTTATAATCATAACCATAAATTTGTTAAGAATAATATGCAAGATGTATGTGATAATTGATGACTTTGTATACTCTGATCATTTTTGTTATGCTATTTAGCTAGGATTTCTTCTTTTATTATTTATTACTATAATTTTGATCTAACCTTCCATGTCTTGTGAAAACACATTCTGAGTTATCTATGTTATTCAGGTACTCATTTTACCTTTGCATTTTAATTCCATAAATTATGTATTGCTTTATATATGATCATTATGTATTGCTTCGTATGTGATTGTTATGTTTAGCATATATATATATATATATATATATATATATTGTTTGTTTGTTTGACTTGCCATGTTTTGACTAAGAGACTAGGGTAACATGCATGATGTGTGTTTTATTTTCTAAACTAACCATTGATGTCTTGTGATAGTGCTTAAGTTACGGTTCAGGTATGCAATATAATCCTTTCTTTATGATTGTATTTTGAATTCTTGTTTGGCTTGCTAGTGTTAATAGAATTTAAAAAATCACCTTAGTTCATCTAAGAGCTTGTTTGGCGGTGATTTTAGAAAACACTTCTAACATTTTTAGCATTTAAAATTTTTTACCATTCAAGTGTTAGAAATATTAGAAATGTTTTCTAGAATCATTACCAAATGGACTCTAAATATCCATAATCAGCTGACTAATTTCTATATTTCCCTCAACTTAGCTAGTAAAGACCTCGTTAAGACTTAGAGGGGTGCTACTCTTTGAAAGTACTTTCCCAGTAGGTAAACTAATCCCTAGACTGAGACTTGATTTTTTCGTAGACAACTTTTCCAAAAGTTAGGAGTCATTTTTAGGGGTTTTGTTATTACTTGCTTTTCCCTTTAAAAATAAATAAAAGTAAGTGGTGACTCCAATATTTTATAAAATACAATTTTTCCTTAAACAAAAGTGAGTCTCACCAATCGAGTGAGGACATATTGTGAAAAATGCGGGTCCACAAATTAGTGACTCTACTAAGGATCAAACCCATAATCTCTGGTTTCATAGAAGATCAAGCTTGAACACTGATTGAAAAAAATATGACGTTTAATTGGTCGATTAGAGGGTACCTTCCTTTTAGGCCAGGTGATTTAATTTGCTTGCTTGCTTGATTTGATATCTTAACATGTCTTTATACTTGCTTGTCTTACATGATTATCTAATTGTCTATTCACTTTAGCATGATTCACTATCACTTTTGTTTAGTTAGGACGTCGATGGTTTGCTATTTTACATTTGTCTTTTGCATGACTAGTTGTTGTATGATTCCTTTTTCTTTTGTATGACTGCATGCTGCTTGATTATGTGGGACACACTTGTATCCCCTTATTTCCAAATCCTTAGTCTTGGTTAACCTTCTTTCCCTTGTTCTCATACTTCATTTGAGACTTGTTACTTTCTGATTGTGTTTTGACCAAGCTAGTGGTTAGGAGTAGGGTCTAGCAATGTACTATATCTATGTTTGGGATCACTATGGAGGTGGTCAACATATTGATCTTGCTTGGAGTCCGATCTTTGAAAACTTGTATAACCTAAAGCTAGATTTCATGGATACTTGTGTGTCCAGTGTGTTTCCTTTGTTTATTTTAGATCATAGGTTTTCGGATGCACCCACACACATCATTGTGCACAATAGATTACCCTTGAGTGTTGAGAGATGTGAGAACCTTTGCCATTAGGAAACCCCCTGGGAAGCGAGGTAGTGCATGTGTAGAGGTGATGACCACCTTACATGGAAGCACCCCGTCTCTTCGAAGGCATACAGAGGGTTGCGTACCATTGGATGGTACAATCGCTTTTGTTAGAGATCCCTTTAACCCACTCTCTTATGTTTAGAGTCACCTTATTCTTATAGGTTAAGCTTAGGCCCAATTAAGATTTCATTCCCACACGTGGGTGCATCTATGGGCTTTCAGAATCGGATTAGTACCAATATATATATACTTCACTCTTTTGTGCATACTCCTTACAAAACCATAAACACACAAGATATCTTTTATCTCACACACACACACACACACACACACACATATATATATATATATATATATATATGTATCAACCATAAAACACCATATGCCTTTTATCAAAAGACAACTGCAATTTTTAGATCATCAGGGTGGAAGTTCGCCTACCGCCTTAGCCTTTTCCCTGAGAACAAATTTTTGTATCTTTCCGGTGGAATTGACTGGTAAATCTCCAAAAATTATGGTTTGGGGAACCATATTAGCCGGCAATCGCTCTGCACAAAAATTAGTGATCTCCTCAGCACTTGTAGCACACCCTTCCTTCAACTTTAGAAACGCACATGGCGTCTCTCCCAAACAATCATCAGGTCTTCCAACAACAGCGACTTCCATAATCATTGGATGACCAACTAGCACTGCCTCTATCTCGATGGTGCTTATAGTCTTTACCCCAGAAATGATCACATCCTTGGAGCGGTCCTTCATCTGTATGTAACCGTCGGGATGCATGACTGCGAGGTCCCCAGTCCGATACCACCCGCCTCTAAAAGCTTCTTGAGTGGCTTTCAAATTTTTATGGTACCCCATCATCATAGTATTCCCCCTAAACATCACCTCGCCGATAGTTTTCCTATCACGTGGTACACTTTTCATGGTACTTGGATCTTTTACATCAACCCCTTCCATTATCAGGTTGTGAAGCCCTTGGCAACACTTTATCTTTGCGTGTTGGTAAGAATTTGTCTCGGGGTGCCACAGTCTGGCTGTCACAGGACCAAGGGCTTCTGTCATCCCATATGAATGCGTCACATTGAATCCCAATTCTACAACCTTCATGAGAACTTGAGGTGGTGGCAAGGCACCAGCAATCACTATATCAACCTTGTGGGGAAGTGGCCTCTGGTCAGTGACTGCTGCATCTGCAATTAAGTTCAAAAGGAATGGCGCACCACAAAAGTGAGTTACATTGTGAAGAAATATAGCATCGTAAATGACTTTGGCAGATACTTTTCTAAGGCAGATATTGGTTCCACCAAGAGCAGCCACTGTCCAGGGCAAGCACCAGCCATTGCAGCGAAACATGTCAACTGTCCATAGAAACACAGGCATTTGTTTCAAATCACTGCGAAATATTACGGCCAGGGAATTGAGATAGGCTGCTCTATGACTGTATACTACCCCTTTCGGATTCCCCGTAGAGCCTGAAGTGTAATTCACAGAGATGGGAGTACACTCATTGCTGGGTCGTATTATCTCAAAATCAGGCTGTCCCATATCAAGAAGGCCATCATAATCCAAGTTACCAGCTGGGATTTTTTCAATAGTACTGGAGAATGTTGCTGGATGACAACACTCCAATATCAGGACAAGGATGGGTGGCTTAATTTTGGCCTCTGAGAGAATGTCTAATGCTTGTAGGAAGACTTGAAGGAATTGGTAGTCTACAAAAATGATTTTGGCCTCTAACTGCTGTAGTATCAATGCCAACATGGTTGAGTCCAGCCTTGGGTTAAGAGCAGATAGAATTGCCCCAGCCATTGGAACACCAAAATGCAATTCGTAGAGGGCTGGTACGTTTGGGGCCAAAGCTGCGACCTGCCATGGACAAAAGCAAGGTTTCAAAGCTTCAACTTCCCATAGAACAAACTATTTTCAAATAGGTGACATAATTCAAGATTCAGGAAGCATTTGGTGTTTCAATGATTTGAATATCAGGGTATACTGGGAAACCATGGAAATCAATTTATTAAGTGCAACAACCATCTAAGAATGAATTCAAGGATAGAGAATCTACTTTAAGCATTTAGACTTCATCTCAGTGCGCCTTGATTAAAAATTTGTGCCTTCCATTGTGGCTTCGGAAAGAAATTTGTTCTTTCATTTGGGATTCCGCAGAGATACTTCTAAATTAATCCTTAATGATAGTGGCCATGAATAGAATTGTATTATAGAACTACCGCGTAAGTTTGGTTGAATTCAAAAAGTTAATGTTCTATGTAATGAATTAAA